>NC_030424.2:26142500-26187500 GCF_001660625.3 Ictalurus punctatus | reverse complement strand
GGTGTTTTTGGCTGTGTGTAGTGTTCGCATGTGGTGTGCTACTACAGACAGCCATAAACACTACCTGCAAATACCAGAAACATAAAAACTACACACAACGACATTAATACTACCTGCAAATTCCAAACACACAAATACTACACACAGTCCAGTCATAAACATGTAAATACTACACACAGCACCATAATGTTACGATACCTGAGGTGAAAGCAAGCGCAGGCGATGCTGAAGCAGGAACGCGAGGAACAGACTGAAGGCGTAGTCATGAGCAGGGAATCGTAGTCAAAGCACGAGGCGGTAAATCCATAAACCAGGATTTTATAAACCAGTCGTAAAGCAGGGAATCATAGTCAAAACTCGAGGCAGTAAATCCATAAACCAGGAAGATCCAAAAACAATGACGATGGCTTGGTGAAACGACAGAGACGTGACAGCTGAGTGTTTACTTCGCAAAGTTCAAATGTTCCCAAGGTCTCTTATAAACTGTGTTGTGAGTGTGTGTGAGATTGAGTGCAGGTGTCCGTAATCAAAACTCCAGAGAATGCGAGTGTGTGCGTGTATGGGACGTGTAGTCCTCGTCGGCCATGTTTGTAGTTCGCAATGCAGTCTGGGAACTGTAGTCACGAGTTTGCTCTCTCCGAGAACCGGATTCCTTCGAGGCCTACCTTTCCTCCACAGTCCTGGCCTTGCTGGGCGAGTGGCATGGAAGTCCCTATACAGGCTTGGGTCCAGGATGTACTGGGACGGGATCCAGCACTGTTCCTCTGGGCCATATCTCTCCCAATCCACCAGGCAGTCTAATTTACCCCTCCGGCGCCTGGAGTTTAGGATGGTCCTGACTCAGTAGGCTGGTTGGCTGTCGACTTCTAAGGGCTCCGGTGGCGACTCCCCGGGCACCGCCGTGGCTAATGAACCCGGGATAACCGGTTTAAGAAGGGAGACATGGAATGACGAGGCGATGCATCTGTGCTTGGGTAATTCCAGCCTGTACGTGACCTCATTGATCTGTTCCTTAATTCTGAAGGGCCCGATATACCTGGGGTTAAGTTTCCTGCACAGGAGTGGTTGTTTCAGGTTTTTTGTAGAGAGCCACACACTGTCCCCAGGCTGGTAGTTGGGGTGCTCCCTCCGCTGACGGTCCACCTTTCGCTTGGAGGTGCGTGTGCCCTGCACTAGATGGTGGTGTGTGCGCTCCCAAACCTGTTCACTCCTGCGGAACTATTCATCAGTAGGATTGGCGTTCCAGGGGAATAAGGGTGGCTGGTAGCCCAAGACCAAGGGGTGAGCTGCGTGGCCGTGTGTCATAGGGAGTTCTGCGCATACTCGGCCCATGGGAGGAATTTGCTCCAATCCTCTGGGTTCATGGAACAGAATGTCCGTAGGAACCTAGCGATTTCTTGGTTGGCCCACTCTACCTGTCCGTTAGCGTGGGGGTGGTACCCTGAAGTGAGGTTGACGGTGACGGCCATCTTCTCCAAGAAGTTGGCCCAGACTCTTGACGTGAATTGCGGACCCCTATCATGCATGATCTCTTCCGGGATCCCAAAGTATCTGAATACATGCTGGAACAGTAATTCTTAAAAGGCAGACGGTAAGGCAGGTAGGGGGATGATGCTTAGTGTTCACATATGTTTTATATGGTTGTGTTGTATTTGTGTTTAATTTTTTCAGCTAGAGTTTATGCCTGTCTGTAGAGTTTCTGTTTGGCATATGCAAGCAGTGTTGATGTCTGTGTGATGTATTGTTGTGTTTAGCATTTATTAATGTGCATTATTGTATGTGTTTGGTATTTGCAGGTCGTGTTTATGGCACTGTGTATAGTATTTGTGTGTTTGGTATTTGCAGCTCGTGTTTATGGCACTGTGTATAGTATTTATGTGTTTGGTCGGTCATGTTATGGCCGTCTATAGTGTTTGTTTTTGGTATTTGCAGGTCGTGTTTATGGCACTGTGTATAGTATTTGTGTGTTTTGGTATTTGCAGGTCGTGTTTATGGCACTGTGTATAGTATTTGTGTGTTTTGGTATTTGCAGGTCGTGTTATGGCCGTCTATAGTGTTTGTTTTTGTTATTTGCAGCTCGTGTTTATGGCACTGTGTATAGTATTTGTGTGTTTTGGTATTTGCAGGTCGTGTTTATGGCACTGTGTATAGTATTTGTGTGTTTTGGTATTTGCAGGTCGTGTTTATGGCACTGTGTATAGTATTTGTGTGTTTGGTATTTGCAGGTCATGTTATGGCCGTCTATAGTGTTTGTTTTTGGTATTTGCAGCTCGTGTTTATGGCACTGTGTATAATATTTATGTGCTTGGTATTTGCAGCTCGTGTTTATGGCACTGTGTATAGTATTTGTGAGAACTTTTTGTCCTGCTTTTGTCAGTCCCTCAGCTTTTGTAGCTTTACCAATGCCAGCCAACACAAAGCAATCGTTTCTACTGAAACATCTCTAAATTGGAGGTACCCTGTGTGTGTGTGTGTGTATGTGTGTGTGTGTGTGTGTGTGTGTGTGTGTGTGTGTGTGTGTGTGTGTGTGTTCCGGAAGCACTTCATTTAGCCTATTTTGTTTTTGTTTATATTCCAAACAGAATGATTGCCTGGCGGGGAATCAGAGCACTCCTGACGTGCTGCCAGTGGATTTATGTCTTCTTTCTTCTCCTTCTCTTCCTCTCTTTCTCTTGCTGTTCTGCATCTCTTACCCTATTTAAGCTTTTTCATAGCTAAGTTTGGACAACCTACACCCTTAGCCTCTGATTTGTAGGCAGTCGCAATTCACCCTCTAAACAACTCAGCAAACGTCTTTCTTATTAACACCTTTGTTTATATGTAGCATGTTTCATTCATAAACCTCGAAGCAGAATCGATCCAAACGCCTACTGAAAAGATGTGCAGCCCTGCTTGGTGTCCGAAAGTGTTTTGTAATGTTGCAACACAACTGTGTGATTTTTTTTTTTTTTTTTTTTTTTTTTCTTCTCTACTTCATTCACGCATACACACAGAGACAGACACATACCATCAGCCACAAGTAGATCCTGCTGCAATGAACTGTAGCTGCCCTTTTTGAGCCGCCTAAATAATGTCTCCATTCAGAGACAGACAGACGTGTGTGTGGTGGGGCGAGGGGGACGGGGCTGGCAGAAAGGATTCGGAAGCGGAAGTGTGTAGTCAGTACACAATTCCATGTGTGATTGACACACTAAAGAGATTCACAGCTTTTTGCCTAAAGTGAAAGAAACGTACAGCATTAAAGTCTAAAGGGATTCAATTTCTGATTGGTCATTTTTAAGAAATCTTAGCTCTTAATGAAAATATTTCAGGTAGCAACTAATACTTTTTGTAATACACACCATTTTGACCTATATGTTTTCAAAGGTAAGAATAATAATAAAAAAGAGAAGCTACAAGTGGGCAAAATAAAAGGTGAAATATATTAAGAGGATAAGCAACAGATTTTTGCAACAATTTTATAAGTCCTGCATGCATGGTGGCTTTTTTATTTTTATTTTATTTTAAATCCTGAATTAAAATGTCATCTGTTTTGAGAGCACAGGGACATTCAGAGCTTTCCCACTGATTTATGTCTTATCTTTGACCATACTGTTAACTTTAAAGGTGTCAAATGACCAGCGTTTCTCATAAATATGGTCCTCTCTTATTGTTATTGCTCTGTATTAGTACATTTTAAGAAGCCTAGTTGAAAGAATGTTTGATCTATAGTCCAACTGGGTGTTTTGTGTTCTAGTGCTTACTTCAGTGCTTGGGTTTAATTGTAGCTCACTTTGTGCTTTACTCGAATCTAACTGCATATTAGTAATAAATAAAATGTAAAAAAATAGATACATGATGCAGCGGATTTCTGAGGCGAATATTAATATTTAATTAGAAAAATACATTTAAAATAACAATTTGGTTTTAACAAAGGTAACCTGTTCATTGGAGTCTGTCGCAGATTTTTTAATTTGTTTGTTGCTTTTTTTATTGGGATTGTGCGTACAGTTTTAAAACATGCTGCGTTGAGAGCAGAAAATAGTCTAGAGATGAACAGAAATCAGGAAAATGGTTTCTTAAATTACAGTAACATTCTCCAGTCATTTGTAGGCGAGTTGCATCTTAAATGTTCCTTTTAAAAATGCTGTAAATGGACTGTCCATTGGTGTGTATGAAAGGGTTAACTCGGTGAATCTCAGTCCCGAGCATGTTTTCAGTGTTTTATCAAAATAATAAAACATTATGTACCATGTCTGAATCATATGAATAATTACCACAGACAAATTACAATATGTTTTCCTGTACAGAGAAACCTGCTTACTCCAAACTCACTGATAATGGATGTCTAAGGGCAGTATATTATATATTACATAATAAATGAAATATTTACGTTACATTAAGCTCTGTAAAGGTTGCGCTCAGTTTCAGCCTGATGTCACACGGACACCACGAAACCTTCACAAACGCATAAATAACCAGAATTGTGTTCTATTGTATTGCTCAAAATGTCGAATAAGAGTGTATAAGGACAGCTTTTAAACGACTTTTTCATCATGCGCGTCTCATCCAAAGGCGTTTATTCATACATCTGTCCTTAAACTTGTCATCACAAGTGAAAACACTTTGCACATCTGGAATTCTTTTCTGTGGTAATTTTGACCTTAACTGAGATTTCACTGAGAAACATCTTGAACTAAATTAGTGCCATGAATGAAATGAAAACGTCATTGAGTTGATGCATAATAGCTCTGTCTCTTTCTCTCTCTTTTCTTCTTGTAGGACATTGGGGGAGATGAGATGACTGACGGACTGATGAAGCAGACTGGATAATAAAACGGACGCAAAGCTGCACTTTGCCCAACTACTCGAATAGTTGTAAAAAAAAGACGATAAGTACATTTTATTTAGTATGAAAGATAATTCATTGTTAATCAAAGCTTTTGTCATTGATACCATGTGTATCAGTATCACTAATCAGCTTATACTTGTGTTTAAATTAAGCAGGATATTTTTTTTATAACTGAGAACTTCTTAGATTACAAAGGAAGTTTAAAATGCACGTTTAACATCGTGGATACTTTGGGGTCAGTATATTATATAGCTGGTAATATTACTGTGAATAACTTGTGTGTAAATGTTAAATGAAGAAGCTTGAATGTCATGTACGTGATGCTGAAATGACAGAATTAGCGAATTAGGTTTTTGAGCCAATTTTGTAAAAAAAATATATATTTGGTTTTTTTTTTACAGGTTTACAATGTAAATTGTAACGCATTTTAATACAAACATCTTTTATTTCAAATTATATATCAAACCAGATAATTATAAATGCAATACATAAACCATCCAGGAAAAAGAAACTCCCTTTGCTATTTGTTACAGCGTGTTGATGAAGTTGGAACGTGGTGTATGTTATCAGGTTGCCTGTTCCGTCTGTGTTACTTCTTCCTCAGGCTTGCTTTCACACGGCAGCTTCACCTCCCGCATACCTGCTTAATAAAAACGCAAACGCATCCCTTCAGTTCTCCATTATTTAATTCACTCATGTGCAATGGGTATAAAAAAAAAAGTCTACACTCCCCCTGTTCAAATCTCAGGTTTTGCTGATAGAAAAAAAAATTTAATCAAGATAAATCATGTCAGAACCTTTTCCACCCTCAGTGTGAAATTACAACGTATAAAAATTAAGTGGAAAACAGGAAAAAATTCAAAAAAGTTCCAATAGCCAGGTTGTATACGTGTCCACACCATTTTATAATTGGGGATGTGGCAGTGTTCAGAATGAAATTGTCATACAGCTCTCATTAAGGAAATTATTCTGATTAACCCCAAATAAAGACCAGCTGTATCGGTGGGATTTTCTGCTGAAGACATGGTCCACAAAGAGCTGACAAAACCTGTACAGGCTCTGACTGTCGAAAGAAATCAATCAGGAGAGGGGTATAAAACAATATCCAAAACATTAGATGTACCATGGAACACCAGAAAGGTCATCATCAACAAGTGGAGAAAATGGAGCGCCACAGCGACATCACCAAGAACAGGACGTCCCTCCAAAATGTACAAAAGGACAGGACAAAAACTTACCCGGGAGGCTGCCGAGAGACCTATGGCAACGTTAAAGGAGCTGTAGGAGATCTGATAAATATTGATTACTCTCCGCATGTGACAACAATTTCTCATATTCGTCACGTCTGGGCTATAGGGTAGGGTGGCTAGATTTTTCTTACCCAGAATGCCTTGTTCTTCCAGCTCCTGCTCTATCCTGTGCAGACGGTTGTACTTGTTCATCCTCCACCCTCCAGTCGGCCCACCCAGCTTAATGAATGATACACCCATGCCTACAGCCTACACACACACACACAGTTGTAAAGTTACTTATAAGCAATGCAAATACGGATAAAACCCTGAATGTATTAAAAATTCTGTATGTAAATGCATAAGAGATAATATCTCACCACATCTATCATGGAGTCATCACCAATGTCCTCATTGCTCACTGCTAGAATGGTCTCCCCTTCTGCAATAACACACACACACAATATTATACACCGATCAGCCATAACATTAAATCCGCCTGCCTAAATATTGTATAGGTCCCCGTTTGTGCCATCAAAACAACTCTGACCCGTCAAGGCATGGACTCCACAAGACCTCTGAAGGTGTGCTGTGGTATCTGGCAGCAGCAGGTCATTTTAAGTCCTCCAAGTTGTGAGGTGAGGCCTGCATGGATCGGACTTGTTTGTCTAGAACAATCCTACAGACGCTCGATCGGATTGAGATCTGGGAAATTTGGAGGCCGAGTCAACACCTTGAACTCTTTGTCATGTTCCTCAAACCGTTCCTGAAAAGTGTTTGCAGTGTGGCAGGACGCATTATCCTGCTGAAAGAGGCCACTGCTATTAGGGAACATAGTACATCAAAGGGTGTACTTGGTCTGCAACACTGTTTAGGTATGTAACATCAAAGTAACATCCACAAGAATACCAGGACCCAAGGTTTCCCAGAAGAACATTGCCCGGAGCATCACAGTGCCTTGCCTTCTTCCCACGGTGCATCCTGGTGCCATCTCTTCACCAGGTAAGTGACACGCACGCGGCCGTCCACATGATGTGAAAGAAACGATGATTCATCAGATCAGGCCACCTTCTTCCATTGCGCCATGGTCCAGTTCGGATGCTTACGTGCCCATTGTAGGCGCTTTCAGCAGTAGACGGGTCAGCATGGATACTCTGGCCGGTCTGCAGCTACGTATCCCTATACGCAGCAAGCTGCAATGCACTGTGGGAGCCTTTGGCGCCCATGACCCTGTCGCCGTTTCACCGGTTATCCTTCGTTGGACCACTTTTAGTAGGTACTAACCACTGTACACCCTACAGGACCGGCCGTTTTGGACATGCTCTGACCCAGCCGTGTGACTGTTCACCTGCTGCCTAACACATCCCACCCCTTGACAGGTGCTAATATAATGAGATAATCAATATTATTCACTTCACCTGTCAGTGCTTTTATGGTCGATCGGTATAAGTAACCATTAATAAGTAACCAAAATTAGCCCAGCCCACTTTACTTTCTACTGAAGTACAATTGTTCATTTTTGTTTAGCCTTTTATTGCAAAATTCTGTTTTGCTAATATTCCAGAGACAAATCAGATGATTATCATCAACTGTTCAGTCAACGTTTACTGCTAGTTCATAACTCAGTCAGACTGTCAAGGTAAGTTTTCGGATATTCAGTCGGATTGAATTGAACCCTGGTCTGTTTCTCCCTCGTTGAGGTACCGAGTTTATTTTGTACAATAAGTATATTGTAGCTGTAGCCAAATACACGTGCATTTCCTTTGTGTGACACATTAATATGAAGGTCTCTGTTTGCATAATGCACTCAACAGCTCTCTCTCTCTCTGATGTCCTTCATAAGCTTTTCAATGAGCTAATGTCTATTAAAGTGTCTTCTCTTTCTTTCAGTGTCTCTTCCTCTCACTGTCTCTCTCAGTACAGTGGCCATGAGAGTTCTTTATGCTGTGGATATGCAAGTCATGTGTTTAGCTCAATATGTGTGGGCTGTTTAACAGCTCTTGTTGAATATGTATATGTGTGTACATCCGTGTGTGTGTGTGTGTGTGTGTGTAGCTTTCAGTCTCTCTTTTCATTTAAACAAGCAGTCAAATCTGTTTTCCCCCCTATGATGCATTTCATCTGACATGTACAGTATGCAGTCATTGCTTGTATCTGCTTGTGATGTTCTCTAATGAATTTAGTTCGTTTTATTTTTCAAAATGTAAAGAAAATATTAGTATCCTCTGTGACCCTGACCAAGAAGTCACTATATAAATGCATCGTGCACCGTCACACATTTGTGCTGATAAACATAGTCTTTCTTTTTCCTCACGTGCGCCCACGTAAAAAAAAAAAAAGTAACAACTTCTCGCTCAGGCAACTTTTTCGCTGCATCGTAATGCACACAGTTTGTAGCTTTTCTACATGATCAGAGAAAAGTGTTTTTTTGTTGTTGTTGTTTTTAAATAAATAAATAATCCTGCAGATGCATGGAGAATGTAAAGTGCTATGAATTAAATAAATCAATATGTGTTTAATTCATCAGACTTGAGAGCATACCGAGGATCTGACGTCTACCTGTTCGCTCTGTGACGGCATGGAGGAGGTCAGTGAGGGTCATGTCACTTCTGTGCCTAAGAGTGATCCACGTGACCCCTGGGGGGAGGGGCTTTGCCTCCTTCCAGCGAGGGCAGGGCCTGTATGCTGCATCTGCAATTAGGCAGCAAGACTGTCCAATAAGAGAGTTCAGCTGCTGCCACTGTTCCACATCCTGCACGGAGAGACAAGAGAAGGGTTGCCAGATTTTGTTAATCGGAAAGAGAACAATCATCAGTCTGACTGAAAACCACAGGCTTCCAGAGTTTATTTTTTTACGTAGAGAAAAGCTCTCTCTAAGACCAAGAGGCAAGGTTACCGTCTTTTCTTTTCTGTACAGCGCAAGACGAGCTGGCAGACTCTAATCGTGGGTTGCCAAATTGGACTGCGCTGTATTACATCCATTCGTTCTAGTAGCGTACTGTGATAACCTGGCTACAAAGAATTTGCGAAACCAGATACAAACCACCCTGTGTGTATGGAGTATTCTGAGAGTGAACGTGAATCTTACCTCTTTCCTGAACGGGTCGATAAGGGCCGCAATGGCTGGATATTTATTAATCAATCCCACAAACATGTCCACCAGCTCATCCGGAGACTTCATAGTCCCCGCCATCACCTCGTACTTTCCTCTGGACTATGGTAAACAAAACAAAAAAGGACAACTAATTTCAACAAACGGACTCAATTAAACTGGTTAGAGCTGGAAAACATGAAAGATCTTTTAGTATAAATTCACTTACACACTATGCTTTGCATTTTTATCGAGTTAATCAGGGGCCCAATCCTATGATCATAGAGAGTTCAGATTAACACCTTCTGACCAATCAGGTTTGAGAATGTTTTGAACACTACTGTGTTAAAATAAAGCTATGCATCGTCACCAGATGTTTAAGCTCAAAATATCACTCGCTGCATTTATAATATATACTAGTGTCGTTGGTGCCAATCATTTTCATCAAGGTCTTGAGGAGAAACTTACGTTGAGCTTTCACAGCAGAGCTTCGTCACAAATGCATTACTCTGTAATAATGACGGAAAACCTGCAGACGTTTACGCAGTTGTTGAGAGTCTTGGGAACTGGTCTGCATTTTAGTTTTATTTCTCATTAACTCATTATGTCTCTCTTTTTCTCTTGAGGTTGACCTTTGACCCTGCTTCCACTTACATAGTCGACGAGTCTATGAGCAGCGCAGTTTATCACCAGCCGGAGCTCTGTGCCCATCGGCAGGCCCAGGTTTGAGCACGCCTCCGTCAACAGATCGAGCGCTTGTTCTGCACGTTCGAGCCCAAGCTGAATAGCGCCACCTTCTGAAACACCCTCTAATGCAGGCTGAGAGAGTGAGAGAGAGGCAGAGAGAGAGACTAATTATGATATTACACCGCAATCCATTGGTACTCAGTTCATTTACACATTGGATTTTCACTAGGCATTTTATAGGTACTTTACATGGGAGGATGATCCAGGTTTAAAAACTGAAAACTCACCCCTGATTTCCCCGCTGTAGTAACGGCTATTCTCCTTATCTCTCTCTGGACGTCACGGCACATGTCAATGATCTGAACACATTTAAATACATAGAACAGTAAGCTATACAGCGTTTAAAGATCCATTGAGTTATTCAATCCCTTGAGTATATGTGAGTGGGGGCAGGGTTAAAAGTCCAACTCAAACATGGTTAATATAAAATGAAGGAAAATGCTTTCCAGCAGCCATGAATCTTCACTGTTATTATTATTATTATTATTATTATTATTATTATTATTATTATTAATATTATTATTATTATTATTATTAATATTATTATTATTATTAACATGAATGTAGAGGTATCTGATTGGCTGTGATGGGTCACTTTATTTCTCTGGATTGCAGTGCTTTCAGCTTTCAGTGTAACACACTACAGAGTCGAAATCAATGAGACACAAGGGCACGAGAAGGAAAATAACAAAAATTTAAATCAAAATTATATATATATATAAGCTAAATAAAGTACCACTTAAAAAAGTAATACAAACTTAATAGCAAATAAAAATGAACTAATAAAGATTATAATAACGGAAGTGCATACCGTATTAATCCGTGTGTGTGTGTGTGTGTGTGTGTGTGTGTGTGTGTGTGTACCTCTCTGGTTCTGTGTGGTACAGTGGGCAGCAGGATGACCTCCTCTAGCAGGTTGAGCTTTCCAGCTGATGCTTTTCCACAACTTAAGACTGATACCAGCGGCATGGGCATGAACACTCTTAGAGCCTGAGAAAGATCAGTGGAAAAGAGAAGAAGAAAATACAATCACAGCAGAGGTGTGGAAATACACAGAATGAGAGAGAGAGGGAACGGGAAGGAGGTAGGAATATGTAAAGTAAGAAAGGGGGGAAATGATGAGCAGTACACTATTAGCTTTTTTATATGTTAACTAATACCACATCTAGTCCAGCACATAGAGCTTTTCATATATTTTCCAATCACCATCCCCTTCTGTCTTCTCTTCTTTGGTTTGATATAAATGACTAGTTTAATGCTGCCTTGTGATGTTGCCTTTCAAAACTTTCCCCCTCTAATTCCTTGACACATTGGTGTTATTCTAATTGGTGCAATTTCTCTCACCTTGGTGATGATGCTCTCGAATTGGTGTTGATGTCACGCGTTGCATGTTATTCGTTTGATATACTTTTTTTTCCAACATGCTCATAAAGGGTGCTAGTAATTCTAATGTGTGTGTGTGTGTCTCTAACCTGTAGGTCTCTGAGAGTGAGGATGTGTTTATAGAGGGGTATGGCTGCGAGGCTTGCTGCAGATTTGGCTGCTGCCATTGACAGAGCACCAACTACCATCGCCCCTGGCAACATAGGCTCCGGTTTCTCAGGAGGAGGCAGCGGCTTCTCTGTGGCACTGCCTTTCTTACCTGGAAATACAACAGCCCGATAAAAGTCACAACATCAACACCACTACTAGAGTATCAACACCAATATAACAGCATCAATACCAATACAACAGCATCAAAACCAATACAACAGCATCAGCACCAATGCTTGAGCATCAAAACCAAGACAACAGCATCAGCACCAATGCCAGAGCATCAAAACCAATACAACAGCATCAGCACCAATGCTTGAGCATCAAAACCAATACAACAGCATCAGCACCAATGCCAGAGCATCAAAACCAATACAACAGCATCAGCACCAATGCTTGAGCATCAAAACCAAGACAACAGCATCAGCACCAATGCTTGAGCATCAAAACCAAGACAACAGCATCAGCACCAATGCCAGAGCATCAAAACCAATACAACAGCATCGACACCAATGCCAGAACATCAAGACCAATACAACAGCGTCAGCACCAATGCCAGAGCATCAAAACCAATACAACAGCATCAGCACCAATGCTTGAGCATCAAAACCAATACAACAGCATCAGCACCAATGCTTGAGCATCAAAACCAAGACAACAGCATCAGCACCAATGCCAGAGCATCAAAACCAATACAACAGCATCGACACCAATGCCAGAACATCAAGACCAATACAACAGCGTCAGCACCAATGCCAGAGCATCAAGACCAGTACAACAGCGTCAGCACCAATGCCAGAGCATCAAGACCAATACAACAGCATCAGCACCAATGCTTGAGCATCAAGACCAATACAACAGCATCAGCACCAATGCCAGAGCATCAAGACCAATACAACAGCATCAGCACCAATGCCAGAGCATCAAGACCAATACAACAGCATCAGCACCAATGCCAGAGCATCAATAACAATACAACAGCATCAGCACCAATGCCAGAGCATCAAGACCAATACAACAGCATCAGCACCAATGCCAGAGCATCAAGACCAATACAACAGCATCAACTACAGTGCTAGAGCATCAACACCGATACTAGAACTTTTTATTTTTATCTTCACTCTACCTTTATCTCCTTTCTTCATGTCTTTGCTTGAAGCAGGTGCACAAGCGGTTGCAGTGTCAGATGTTGTTTCAGACTTCTCTTCTTCCTCGTCTTTCTTTTCTTTGTTATGACCCTCTTGGTCCTCAAGGTAACGGGCCATGTAGTAATCACTGCAACACACACACACACACACACACACACACACACAAAGATCATCCGAATGAAATTTAAGATGAGCATTACTATAACTAAATTCTTTTCACGCAGTGTGTGTGTGTGTGTGTGTGTGTGTGTGTGTGTGTGTGTGTGTGTGTGTGTGTGTGTGTGTGTGTGTGTGTGTGTGCCAACCTGAGCAATTTGTCCAGGTGTGTTTGGTGGGTGGGGTTAAAGCCATGCAACATGGAGCTCAGCTGATCTCTGATCCACTCCAGTGCCACCGATACGGACGCTTGAGGATGGTTACCGTTGGGAGTCACATTCCATATCTCCATGACATCACTTTCCATACTAGTAACCACTGCATTACTGACTAACTAAATAACACACAAACACACACACAAGTGATCACCATTTACAAGGCATAGCTTAGGGATATAAAAATATATCTCCGTTTAAGATATCACTACTACGAGTGCTCTGTTTTTGTCGCACTGCTTACATGTTGTAGTATTTTTCTTTCTTTTTACAGTTTAATCATTTGAGCTACCACGCACTTGTATACATCATGAGCCTCTCAAGTGACATACAGCAGGTTATCTCAGCTCTAGTCCTGGACAACCACTGACTTTCAAGTTTGTACTGTTTTACTAAGCCCATCATGAGCTACACCAGGTGTGTTTGGAGTACAGAAGGCTTGAAACTGTATGTGTCAATAGGTTTGGCACTAGAGAACTCCTGTGTTAAAGCAGGTAAACATTTGCTTTATTGTATTCCCATTCAAAGCATGGAAAAACACCTACACAGAAAAAATCTGTCATCTCTCTGAGTATCAGCCTACCTTCTCTTCATTCCTGACGACGCAGTAAACATCCACCTGCAATGCTGCTTCCCCCCTGCCATCATACACCTCTCTGCCCACTACTGCACTAATCACAGGTGTGTGTGAGAGGCTGGAGAAGTAGTTTGCCTGACAAAAAAAAAAAACACAGATCAGTACAAATTAATGATTATTCATCAAACCCTCATTTAGCCTAGAACTCGTGAGTATATAAACAGACGGAAGAAAGTTTGTGTTTTAGAATACATGGTTAATACAGTACATTCGCCTCACACCTCCGGGGTAGGGGGTTCGAATCCCGCCTCCGCCCTCTGTGCACGGAGTTTGCATGTTCTCCCCATGTTACAGGGGTTTCCTCCAGGTACTCCGGTTTCCTCCCCCAGTCCAAAGACATGCACGGTAGTGTCTTTGACATGCATCTAAAGTGTCCGTAGTGTGTGAGTGTGTATGTGATTGTGCCCTGCGATGGATTGGCACCCTGTCCAGGGTTGTACCCCGCCTTGTGCCCGATGCTCCCTGGGATAGGCTCCAGGTTCCCCGTGACCCTGAAAAGGATAAAGCGGTATGGAAAATGGATGGATGGATGTACTGGAAGAGATTTGTATGGTGGAGGTATGGTCTAAAATTCTTCCTCGCAGCAGTGCAAGTCTGATCAGCTTTTCCTACAGGAAAAGTTCGGGTTGGGAGTTGGGGTCCCCCCAATCATTTCATTTAAGACAGTTCACAACCGTTTTCTTGCAACTGTAACTAGATAAAAACCAATCCATTAAAAATAATTTGATGACGCACTGAGTATTTTCTGGATCTGTACTAGGGGGGAAAAAAGTTTAATGGACACCATAAGGCCATTTCTCATTAATGTTTACGTGTCTCTAGGCAATTTCATTATTTGGCATTATTTTTAATTAGATTTCATTATAATCAAAATGTCGCAGATAAATGCAAATGCAAATCGTTAACCTGACTAAATTAACTGAATTAACTAGACGTCATTAAGACAAACAGACTTCCATACCAGATATCCATAAACATCATCCGGCTTTGCACAAAACATCTCATTTAAAACCGTTTCAAGCTTCCGCGGCACGCCGTTTGCTCTGTAAAACTCCGCTGCTCTGTTCTTTAACTCATAAAACTCTTTATCCTCCTTTGATATTCTGCTGTTGCAGCTCACAAAGCCTTTAAAAGACATTTTGCTGCTGTGTCTAATAAGTTCAGTTCACACCTCTCTGCGTAAGAAGGTTTGTTTATGTACTGTGGTTGCTTGGCAAAGTTTGCTGAAACATCGCGAGATTTTGGCTTCAGGCGTGTAATTCTACTGTAAAATCGCGAGACTTTAATGGGTCTGCCAGAACGCTGCATACTAGTGTACTAAATAGTCAAAATACTGTAGTATGGTGACGTCAGATACACTTTGGCGTAAAGCGATTTTTTTTTTTTTATGTTTGTATCAATTATCCTTTTTTTAATGACTAACACATAGGCTAGTTATATATAATGTGTCTACATTGGTGAGTTCTGTAGTCCATACGAGGTCATTTTATAAGGGCAACGAGCAACTAAGTGTTATTGACTGGTTTAATTAGGTTGTTTGTTTATTTATTTATTTGCGCATATTGCTGCCATAGCAACGCGTTCAGTGTAAATCGCTCTCTGATTGGTTTCCGTCACTTCATCTTAATGAATGTGTTCAATTATTTCAATGCAAAAACACGTCGCGTGGCTGATTTACTAAAATATAGGTCACATTTTCAGTTGAAATAAAACCTTGAGGTTTTTCTTTAAAAAAAAAAAAAATCTAATTGAATATATTGCAGTTTTTAATTTAAATTATTTATAGCTAACGTTTGTTTATTTGTAGCGCCTTGTTTTAGCCTATATAAGTACAATCTGTTTACGAAATGGTCAGAGTTGTAATTCAATTTAAGAAATTGTGTGTGTGTGTGTATGTATATATATATGTATATATAATATGTATATATATATGTGTGTGTATATATATATATATATATATTATATATTATATATATATGTGTATATATATATCTCGTCAAATCGTTTTGTATAAATCGTTTTGTAAGCCTAATCATTTCTATTCCGTTTACAAACTGTATGGAGCTTAACAGGTTGGCTGTTAGACTCTGCTCGCAGCAGCTGCTGAGCTATAACAGTGATGCAAAAATAATTATGAATAAAACCGCCGAGTTATCAAAAATAAATGACAATAAATATGATCATATTCGTGATATGCAAATTACATAGAGTGATTAATTAACTCTAATGACTTAAACTACATTATGTACTGAACAACAATTAATAATAATAATAATAGCCTAATAATAATAATAATAATAATGTTCTACAAAGATAGCCTTGCATTCAAAATAAAAATATATATAATACAACAAAAATAGTAAATAATAATAATACAATTAATTTAATAAGCAATAAATAAATAGTAGTATAATAGTAGAGCCCACACGTCTACAACCATTACAGCTACAATTTGTTTTTGCATTAATCTTGTAAGGAATATATATATATAATATATATATAATATATATATATATATATATATATATATATATATATATATATATATATATATATATACTTCTCAATGGTAAATCCGTTAACTCGTGTATACACTGGCTTTATTATTGCAGGTCACGTGCTTCTATCACGTATGTCTGTCTGGCCTCATTGTGTCTCTCTTCCTTAACACGACTTTGGTGAAGAAAGTCGCTCCACGGCTGCATACAGGCTCCGATCAGATGTACTGCTGTGTGTGTGTGTGTGTGTGTGTGTGTGTGTGTGTGTGTGTGTGTCTGTCTTTTATTTATCTGATTAATTAAACTATTTGGTTGGTTGATTGTATGACTATTAATAAAACATAGGCAATTTGGGAAAAATTGTGAAAATTCTAAACGGCGTAAAAGTTCTGTTTCATAAATAGTTTTAGAATTTAAGGTGGGTTTTTTTTCGTTGTTTTTTTGTTATTGAATATATTCACTTCAAGGAGGAAAAAAAACCTCATCATTTCAGACCAGACGCAAAACGCAGCTTTAGCGACCTTGAGTCTGTTCTGTTCATCCTGAACCCGCTTTAAATACAATCCCAAACTGAAGGACAAATATCCATATTAACCAAAGGCACACGGGAATGAATGACTGCACTGTTTAAAATAAATAAATAAATAAAACGTTTTCATCTCCCCATAGGTAATACAGACTTATTTCTATTAACCTATCATTTAGGTTATTTAACCTACTTATTTTTGAATGCCATATAATCCTAGTCTCATACAGCCATGTTTCGTTATTTAATTATTTATTTATTTATTTATTTATTTATTTATTTATTTATTTATTTATAATCACAGTACTAGTAAAAATGACTGTTATTAAAAGTCACCGCAAACAGACGACAATAAGGAGACATGCGATCCGGATATTTATTTTTATTATAGTTTTAATACCTGAAAGCTGATGAAGACACGGAGAGGCCCAATGCGCGCGAGCTGCCTTTCAGTAATGATAGAACACACATCTCTGAACAACCGTTTCATATTATTATTTATACTCTGCAATATTTAGCTAACAAATTTGTCCTTAAAAAAAACTTATAAGAATAATAGTGATACTACTACTAATAATAATAATTATCATTATTATTATTATTATTATTATTATTATTATCATAATAATAATAATAATAATAATAATAATAATAATAATAAAACTCTCCGGGTTTGCTTTCCATTAACCTGTGTTTTTGTTTTGTTTTGTTTTGTTTTGTTTTGTTTTGTTTTTACTGCGCAGTAAAAGTGTTATTATTTTTATGGAGAAAATGCTTGTGGCTTTGTGAAATGCATTTCAGGTTCAGTTTTTCTTTCCGAAATGCATTCACTGGATTGTAATTTCAGAATATTCTGCTACATTCCACACCAAAATGTATTTAATAAATAGACTTTGCTTTTATGTTCTCTATATGAGCAGAGTTAACTTGTTGACGGTTAAACAAACAAACAAACAAACAAACAAACAAGAAAATGCTCGCTAGTCGACCGGGTTTGTTTTTTCACCATTTGAGCGTTAATTTATTTACTTATGTATTTATTTATTTAGGCCCCTATTTATTTATTTATTTTCCTGTGTGTTATTTCCTCGTTGTTTGAAATATTAAAGTGGCGGTTTATTTGACTACAACTGTGTCACTGTAACTTTATAAATAAAATAGGCCTGACAATTGATTGATTCCTGCGTGGTACTTACTAATACAGTATGGGTTGTGAGCGCAGTAATCCAAAACAAGCATTTAATATTACATACAAATATCTAGAGATGTAGCTCATTTTTTTCCCAACATTTATTTACTATTTTGATGTCGATTGGGATAAAGGTGACCACTGGATTATTGCGATTTGAGGTCAAATGATTAGTCGATTTACTTCTTTCCTTTCATTTACAAATAAATATATATATTTTAAGCATTAAAATTGTCATGTCAAACCCATACAATTTTTTTTTTTTTTTACAATCTATTCGTTGCAGAAATAAAAAATCTCCAAATGTCCTCATGGCGTTAAACTGAGAGCAAATTTGGAAAATAAGTAAATATATTATTTATCCAGCCTATTATATTTTCCCTCCTTCGTGCTGCACATCATTAACTCTCACATGAAACTAAACACGCATTCGAAGTTCTTTTGGAGGAAACCGCGTTGTGAGCGCGCGAGTTTGCTCAGATCTGTACTCACAGGGGTTCAGGGGGAGGTCACCGGCTCCGGGACAGGAAGTTACCGGGAGGGCGCGCGAGTGAGTGACGTCACGCTCGCGCACACGCGTATTGGTGCGCATGCCAACGATCCTCTGCACTTATAATATAATAACATCGAACAAAACGGACCAAAGCAAACGCACCGCAATCTTCACGGCGCAAACGGGAATAAGTGATATAACTGATATTATAGGCAGGGTTTTTTTTTTATTGCGCTTTTAAACACAGGGCGGCGTGGAGGAGCAAAACACACGCACACACACATACACACACACACACGGATGGAGTATATATGTACAGATGTAACAGATGCAGTTTTTAATCAGACACCTTTGGTAGTAGTCTTCGTTTGTGATATATTGGAGAGAGTCAGACTGCCATGCATAGTCTTTTTTAATTTTTAAATTTATATTATTTATTTATTTTTGAAAAGTTGGCGGAAATAAAGGCTGGTGGAGCTCGTGCGCATTTCCTGACGCATCTCCAAACTCCCCCAAGATGCATAAGAGGTGAAACACAGTCGCCACCCTCCGGTCATGACTGTAAATAATCTAGAATATATGAAGCTACACTACAATGCCAGCTGTAGGCTAGAGTTCAAAATTCTCAAAAGGATAGTTTAACAGTTAAAATAACTGCATCATTGATGCTGTCAAAATGAAACTGTGGACTAAACTTGGCGCATGCATTTAAACAATTAGTTCATATAAATATAACACTTACATTTCTGGAGAATTCTCCACTGGCGACTGTCGGGGGGAGAAAATGAAGTGTGCAGTCCGGGTGTAAATAGGATGTGCATTGCAACATCTCTAGTTGGACCATGTGTTGGCCGAACAAGACACCATTCACTTAACCAAGAGAATCTGACAGACTGACATTCCCGAATCTGATTCATTTGTCGCCATTAATCATTTTTCACGCATTGTGCATTGGATTATCTGAACAATTTTGCGCAAAATCCCTTCATGCATTTTAAGCAAACACACACACTTAAGCAAGTTATTATTATTATTATTGTTATTATTATTATTATTATTATTATTATTATTATTATTATTATTATTATTATTATTTTAAATCCTTGAAAACCAAAGTAAGAAACCAAAATGCTTAAACTGACTAAAATGTTTACATTCTTTAATGCGTAAAAGACAAATGACCACGGTGTGAAAGTTCGTGTTCCTGGTGGAAATAAAAGACAACAACACGTGCAAGTTAATTAATGAGTGTTTACAGCCTGTGGACAACAAACGCGAGCGCGCGCACACACCCACACACACACACACAGGAAGAGAGAGAGCGAGAGAGAGAGAGAGAGAGAGAGCGCACACTTGTTGCACCCTCGTCAGTAAAGCTAACGTACAATTAGCCACCCGTCCTCGCGACACGTTAATGTTAATGTTAATGTTAATTCGCCTTTACGCTCATTGTGACCCGCGCGCTCGAGCAGCTCCTGGATCCTAACAAACGGATAATGCGCGCGCATTTGCATTCACGCGTTTTAAGTGCTCAAATAATAACGTTAAACAGCTTGGCCCGGGGTCGCACCGGGTCACGGCGGGGAGAGAAAGGCCGCCGTTTGGGCCTAATTAGCGCGGCTTTTTTCCTCCGAGCCTGAAGCGCCCAGATGCGCGCGGGAGTGTTCGCGCGGGTTTAATTGGCCCGGAGGCTCGCGCTCGTTCGCTCGTGTTTTCAAACTTGGCCAGGTGTCTGATGAATGGAGGCGGATGCGGGACCTCCAGCAGCTTCATCTCAGCTGCAGCGTTTCATTCTGGCCTTAACACCATCGCGGACTCGCAGAGGGATCAGTGAGGAATGCCTGAGGGCTATCTGCAAATCATTTGAATTAAAAATCTCTATACTGCCACTCATTCATCCATTCTTCTTTATATATATATATATATATATATATATATATATATATATATATATATATATATATATATATATATATAAAACTTCGTTTATTTGAAGGCTTGTAGATATGAAGTCTCTCGAATGTCAGTCAAGTTAAATATCAGAGATTATTCTGGAAGCACTCTTCCCCAATCCCCTGAGAAATCGGACAGATCTCCCAGCTGAAAATACGATATTTGCCTCTTCAGTCACTCTAAGTGCATATACCCAAAACATATACTCTCAGCGAAAAGAAAATAAAAAAGAAACGCCCTCTCACCTTCAGCTGCTTTTATTTCCAGCAAATTTCTTAACATGTGTAAATATTTGCATTAACATACCAGCATTCAATAACTGTGAGATAATCTGAACAAGTTTCACAGACATTTGAGGAACAGAAATGGAGTAATGAGTCCCTGAACAAAGGTGAGGGGTCAATATTAAAAGTAACAGTCAGTATGTGGTGTCCTCCAGCTGCTTTAAGTACTACAGCGCGTCTCATCCTCATGGACTGCACCAGATGTGTCAGTTCTTGCTGTGAGATGTTCCTCCACTCTTCCACCAAGACATCTGCAAGTTCTCCATCACGTCTAGAGGGGACACATGCTTACATGTAATTTTCCACTGCAAGGACGATCAGCTGTCCTTCCTGTCTCCCTGTAGCGCTGTCTTAGGTGTCTTACATTACAGACATTGCAGTTTATTGCTCTGGACACATCTGCAGTCCTCATGCCTCCCTGCAGCAGGTCTATGGCATGTTCCCGCAGGTGAGCAGGAATCCTAGACATCTTTCTTCTGGTGTTTTTCAGAGTCAGTAGAAAGGTCTCTTTAGTGTCCTAACTCATTGTAACTGCGACCTTAATTTCCTTCCGCCTGTAAACTGTTCGTGTCTTAAGGACTGTTCCACAGGTGCATGTGCAATGATTGTTTATGGTTCATTGAACAAGCACGAAAAAACATCGTTTAAACCCTTTCCGATAAAGATCTGTAAAGCTTATTACAAAATGATCTTTAAAGTACAGTCTCCTGAAAAAGGGACATTTCTTCTTTTTTGCCCTGCAACTTTTCATTCAAAACTGAACCTTTCATGCCCTGTTATTAATGTCTAATAACCTTCCCTATATATGTTCATCTTACATCGTTCTGATATGTGGAATATGTTATCAGGCTTATTAAGGATTATGAGAATATGGCCTTGTTTTTGTCCTTTCCACTGACTTCACACAAATCTCCCATACATTTATCCTACTATCATTAATCAGAATATCGGCAGGCCCAAATACTCTTCTTCGGCATGAATAGAGTGGACTGAGAACATTTGCACAACAGGCAGAACAGAACTGCTTCTATCGCACATAAAACCCAAGAGATTAGCGGTGTGAGAGAGCACTCTCTCAAGACTTTCTTAATGAATGTTTTGAGCCGATTTTGCTTTTCAGGCATTCTCTCGCTCTGCTTTAAGCCCTTTAAGAGAGTTCACGGACAGGTCGAGCTCAGCGTGTTGAATTATTCGCTTGTGGCCATCTGGCTAATGCGTGAGTGCAAGTGCAAACCCTTGACCTTTGCATATTATGAGTAGGTGTGTATCTCCTGCTGAGAAGAGCAGTAAAGTAAGTGGCAAGTGTCATTTAACCCCTTTAAGCTTTAAGTAAGAAAAAAATTACAAAGATTACAAAGATTGCAGCCTGGATAGTCTTATCTGGTTTTCATATAGCCTTTACATGGCAAAGGGACTAGGAAAATCCCAAAGGATCCCAATATTAAATAAACAGTTAGATCCCAAGTGTTGAATTAACACCTAGTGTTTGTACAAGACCATCTGGTGCTAAATCAACACTGTGGACTTCAGTCTGCTGGGAAATAGCATATAGCTTTAATTAGCTATATTATTAATAATAAAATAACTAGGCTTCAAATTCACCAGGAATGAACAAATTTGTAACTGGACCTACTTTGTGGCACACACATTTCTGTGCAAAGTCATCTTTGAAAAAATAATCCCCCCCCCCCAAAAAAATAAAAATGTATAGACATTTTTTATATACTTTATATAAATATATCCATTTATCCACTCATGTACATAAACAAGGTGATACTCATCTGTATTTATTAAAATATGTATTCATCTGTACATACATTGAGGTGTCCATAATGTACATATTACCATTATTATTATTATTATTATTTTACTACTTTAATTCTTATTTTTCTATTCCTATTATATATATATATATATATATATATATATATATATATATATATATATATATATATATATAGATAGATAGATAGATAGATAGATAGATGGATACTATATATATACTGGACTTTAGATACTTTATTTCAATTCTTTTCCTATTTAATGTGTATTCTATTCCTATCTGTTTTTTGTGTAATAGAGCTGCTGCAACGAGGGAACGTCCCCAGTGTGGGATCAATAAAGGTTATCTTATCTTATCTTATCTTATACAACTCAATCAAACCCGACATTTGCTTACTAGTTTAAAAAAATGATCTTTTTTCGCTGAAGTTTTCTTAAGTCTTAAGTTAATTGTTGTATATGAATTAAACGTGCGCACTAGCCCAAATCTCATGTAAAGACCATGACATGTAGATTATCACCTGTTGTTAGTAAATGACTTTTAGATCAACTTATCACAATGCAGTCTCAATCTTGTAAAACATTCCATTTCATTCGGTTTTATTGCGGCCATGCAGTCCTGTAAACAAAAGACATAGCTGACTTTCCAGTATATTGGGCGCTTTATTGCCGGGCCCTTGATCTGTCACGGCTCTAAATTAGTCTGTAAATGATTTTGAACGTATAGATTCATCCAAAATCAGAAACTCTCGTTCGGAGCATAACAACAGAACAAAAACAATGATAGGGATTGGTTAGAGAGCTCATATTATTCATATTATTAGAGTATGAATGTGGTGAAAGACCACTGCATACTGCTATACATATATTTTAGTTAGGATTTATTGTCTTTTTTTTTTTTCGTCAGTAACAGATTTAAACTGACAAGGGTTATAGGAAATAGCAGGTCTAGAAATAGCCTTTGGAAAATTAAAATAAAAATTCAGACAAATGATATGTGTAATACCGACAAACAACAAAGATTAAACTGCATCAAAAGTTGATTTGTTTGAATTCTTTTCATACTTTCCTCAACATTGCAGAGAGTTAGTTATCAAATATGTATGTACTCACTGTAGGTACGTATCAAGCAAGTCAGCCTATTTGTTTCATTTATTTGTTTCCCCAGTGTTTCTTTTTTCCATGTTCATTTCACAATCCAGCTATTTTAAAGTGAAGGCCTCATCACGGGCCACAGTGCAAATGAGCACATTCTGTCGACTTTATAAAGAGAAAAACATAACAACATTAAAACACACAAGGATTAAACCGCAAGCCTGGTGCAGACTTTCATCTTTCTGTATCCACACTCCCCCTTGTGGACTTGATTTCTGTCATTACCCGATCTGCGACAAGGCTCGATGAGCCTGCGTCATTTCCACACACGCCTGATAAACGGCTATTTAGAGCAATTCCTTGATTTCAGACGTCTAGTCACAGCTGTAAATTAGCTTGTGTGATGTAGAAACCGTGAGTGGTTAATAATACCTTCCAGGATGTGAGGTAACACAAACACGAACCGGTTTATCAGGTAAAATAGAACCTGCTTCAATAAGTAGAAAGAAACTGATAGGATGATACTATTAAGGGTATATATTTTGTTATATAAATATTCATATTTCCAGGTGAAGGATAATTGATATAGATACACATCACCCAGCGACAAGATAAGGTGCAGTTCAGTACCTGTTTTCGGACAGTGTATGGGAGACCAGGGATGGTTAGCAAAAGTTTTTACTTTTTGTTTAGTTTCTCAAAAACTCAAGGACAGAAAAAAAACAACAACACCCAAACAAGCAAATAAACCTAACTAGACCAACCAAAATTGGCTCCAAACAAATCTTAAAGTTGTACAATTGACCTGTGTCAGCTGTTACATTCTCTGAGGTGAAATGTAATAATATGGGAAATAATATAGCAGTAAAGGATGAAAGGCACAAAACATGCATTAACATTTAAAACATTAATATAACAAAATATAATGGTTTTAAACACACCATCGGTGTGTTGTAACATAATCTAAAATAGCACTGGTCAAGTGTATGTTCACGTTTACCTTTAATTATCATTGTTCAGTTTTAAACAAAGGTGACCAGTTGGTATTTTGCTTTCTGTTTTTTCCCCCTAATCTGTGACACAATTTACACCAGTAGTCTTCAATTGAACATTTAAGCGGTGATCGAATTAAGAGTAATTACATTAGGGACATACGTATACCTTGGATAATTTGTACTATTGGTACTTAACTATGGCTGTTAAACTCATCTGACCTCCTCATCTGGGTCATGGAAGTCTTTTGGCTTACTGTTCTTGGTTTTCTGCAGGGTTTTGTATTGTAGAAACATCTACAGATTTAGTTACAATTGAGCCTGAACATTTTGTTCCACTTGTCCTTATCACCAGTTACACCAGCTCCCTTTGTCCCTTTCTCTAACTGTGTAGCTCTTACCAATCACACACCAAAAGCTTTGTTTTATTTAGTCAGTTTAAATATACTTGTTAGTATATCACAGGAACATCAAGCACCAAAACTGTGCAAGTTTCGACAAAATCATCAGAACTGAAAAAGTAACTGTTACTTTTAGACAGCTTTGATCTCGGTTATGAGTTTAATGCTACACTATACATGTACTGAGATCACATCCATCCATCCATTTTCTGTACCGCTTATTCTACACAGGGTCGCAGGGAGCCTGGAGCCTATCCCAGGGGACTCAGGGCACAAGGTAGGAGACACCCTGGACGGGGTGCCAACCCATCACAGGGCACAATCTCACACACACACACAACAGACAATTTGGAAATGCCAATCAGCATACAATGCATGTCTTTGGACTGGGAGAGGAAAGCGGAGTAAGCTGAGGAATCCCTTGAAGCACAGGAGAACATGCAAGCTCCATGGTGGCAGCGTGAATCGAACACCCAACCCTGGAAGTGCGAGGCAAACATGCTCACCGTGTCCCCCATCATATAACATTACATACATATTTTTCAGTAATACTAAGGGTGTCACGTGTTGGTCATCCTCGGTCTTCCCTGTGTGAGGTGAAACATATAACCAGCAGTATAGCTGCTCATTCAGGCAATTATCCAATCAGCCAATCATGTGGTAGCAGTGCCACCTTGTTAATGAGAGATGGTCAGAGTAGAATGATCAAACTGGTTTAAGCCGACAGGCAACTCAAATAACCACTCTTGACAACCGTGGTGAGCAGAAAAGCATCTCAGAAAGCACAACATGTTGAACCTTGAGGCGGATCGGCTCAAGACCACATCTGGTTCTACTCCTGTCCGCCGAGGACAGGACTCTGAGGCTACAGTGTGCACAGACGCACCACAACTGGACAGTTGAAGATTGGAAAAACATCACCTGGTCTTCTGTGTGTATAGTACATTCTTTGGGGTGATTGGACTCCTCAAAACCTCGCCGGAATACACTGTGGATGCAATAAATTGCCAGTCCATCTCTGGGCACCATGCACACATGCATTAACACACACTCATTCACAGCTACAGACAGTTTAGCCAGTCTGTACACGCATTATTTATAACATGCTACGTTCCAGGGTCAAACCTGGAGCCCTGGATCTGTAGGGGTTCATCTTTAAGATTTACAAGGACTAAATGGCATTGACATCATGGAATCAGTGAAAACCACATCCTCACACGAGTACAAACAAATCAGGGTCTAAAGAATACTGTCAAGCCTCCTTAGTGACGAGTTAATACAGCAGCAAACTGCTGATTTATTTAGTTCATTTTTTTATAATTTGATCATTTTTAGTCAGATAATGTTCAATCATGCTCGAAGCTGAAAGGGGAAGCTCAGATGTGGTGACGTGACACGGGAGAACAATTTATCATGCAGTTTTACTACTTAGCCGAGTATTCAACTTCAGTTGTGTTGTGCATGTTGTGGGACACATTAGCAATGTGGACAGGATACTATAAGATGAATCGCATCCCATATTCTGGCTGAATGTATCAAGCTGGACCTCTGTGTGCTAACTGAAAGGTCTTACAAGGTCAGGTTGGAAGTGACCACTAGATGGAGTAAAAAGCTGACTTATAGTGGCACATCTTCTCTGGACATGACCGGTAAGTCTCATCATCTCCCATACACGATGACCAGTAGCCTCTGTAGTTAATCGTAGTTTATCATACTGGTGTCTACTGTCTTTCTAAGCAAGAGCATAATCTATAAAAAAAACTTTATTTGTATCATCTCTAGATATCCATGTTGAGTTAGTTTTTCAGGCTTTTACAGTAATTATGGCTTAGAACGGAAAGGTTGGTCAGCTGTATGGATTATTAAGGTGATCAGTGTAGCCATATCAATGAAACATGGCCTGGAATTGTAAATAAAAACAAACGAGAGACTTTATATACAGCTGTGGTTGCCAACACTGACTCGCCCTTGTCGTCTAATTTAAACCAATAAATGAGATAAATCATTTTTTGGTATTTTAAAATAGATTTGAAATTGTGCTGGATGATATACGTTATAAAGTAATGAACGGAAAGTGAGTTCGTATTCGTAACCACGAACAACATTTTATATCATATAGGATGTTCTAGTAATTCATAGAGCGGTCTCACATTTCTAGGTTGCATCGCCTGTGACACGGAAACAAATCATTGCCTTTCAGCCTTCGCAATTATTTTGAAACATTAAATTACTGCTTGTGTTTGAGATCACGCTCGGTGCCTGAAGTACTTATAGCAGCTGGTTCAAGTATTGCCATCTAGACAAATGAACTAAATGAAATCAATGGATATGCTGAAGACCTTGACTGGAGAACGCTCACGCCAGCCATTTGAAGGGTTATTCCAAATTATAGATTACTCTTATATTTGACTCATTTAAGAGTGTTAGCATTGAGGGTGTTTAATTTACAATTTTGGTAACAAGGTCGTACTTTCAGAGTAATCTTGTCAGTCAGGAACATGGTTGAAAATGAAGGGGGATAAAAAGAATGAGAGAACTACTTCTTCCCATGATGCAACAGGGTTGAGTGAATTAAAATGTACATAATGGGTAACTCGTGGAAAAAAGTCTGTTCCAAGCGAGAGATGTTAAATGCATAACTTATATGATTGACGTATTTTAATGGTTAGATTTCAAGGTAAAGTGTAGGCACAGTGCACTGGAGAAGGCAAAATTTTGTTTTGTAAGTGCTCTGGATTTTATAGGTTTTGTTAAGGTTCCTGCAGCATGCACACAGTTTGTTGCGAAGGACACGTTTTGGATGGATCCATAACTCTTATCCTACACAGGGTCACAGGCGAGCCTGGAGACTATCTCAGGGAACTTGAGGCACAGGGTGGGGGACATCCTGGATGGGGTGCCATCCCATTGCAGGACACAAACGTGCACACAAATTTACACACTATGGACAATTTGGAA
Organism: Ictalurus punctatus; assembly: GCF_001660625.3. Classification (NCBI taxonomy): domain Eukaryota; kingdom Metazoa; phylum Chordata; class Actinopteri; order Siluriformes; family Ictaluridae; genus Ictalurus; species Ictalurus punctatus. The sequence goes on along the minus strand of NC_030424.2, from coordinate 26,159,742 downwards.
ATGCCAGTCAGCCTACAGCGCATGTCTTTGGACTGGGGGAGGAAACGCGCATACCTGGAGGTTATAGAAATACAAACAGGTTGAATGAAGCACAAGGAGGAGGCGAGATTTGAACCCCCAACCCCCTGGCAAATATGCTAACCACTAAACCACTGTGTCCGCTAGGACACCCTACAATATCATTGGGACACAGATGGCATCCCAGGTGTAAACTATAACCCTAATGTAATGGAATGTTACTGTATATAAGGTAGAAACCGTGTTTATATAAAGATCATTTACTTGAATCACAAATGCTGTTCTTAATTTTATCGTGCTACATTTCAAAACCATGGTCCTGCACATTTGAATGTTTTCCCCCAAAGCATCTGCTCCATCTGATCAGCTAATTAACATCCCTTCCTGAGTTGAAGGCTGTATCGGGAGCAGGGAAAACACTAACATGTGCAGGACAGGGGGTTCTCCAGGACCAGACTTGAGAACCTGTGTCTCGCAGGGAATACAGGTGCATATCAAAATATTAGAATATCCTGGAAAATAATTTATAATACAGAAATATCGACCTGAGAAGAGCTCTAATCAGCGAATTAACTCAAAAAACTGCAAAGGTTTCCTCAGGCTTTAATCTCTCAGTCTGGTTCAGTACACAACTACAATCACGGGGAAGATCAAAGTAGATGTTGCATTTCATTTGGAAATCAAGGTCCCAGAGTCTGGAGGAAGAGTGGAGAGGAACAGAATCCAAGCTGCTTGAAGTCCAGTGTGACGTTTCCAGTCAGTGATGATTTGGGTTGCTGTGTCATCTGCTGGTGTTGGTCCAGTGTGTTTTCTCAAGTCGAGAGTCGATGCAGCGTCTACCAGGAGATTTTAGAGCACGTCATGCTTCCATCTGTTGATGAGCTTTATGGAGATGCAGATTTCCTTTTCCAGCAGGACTTGGCACCTGCCCACAGTGCCAAAACTTCTAGTAACTGGTTTTCTGACCGTGGTATTACCGCGCTTGATCGTCCAGCCGACTCGCCTGACCCAAACCCCATAGAGAATCTACGAGAGACACCAGACCCAATAATACAGACGAGCTGAAGACCGTTATCAAAGCGACCTGGACTTCCAGAACACCTCGGCAGTGCCACACGCTGATCGCCTCCATGCCACGCCACACTGATGCAGTAATTCATACAAAAGGATTAAAGCCCCGAACCAAATACTTTTCAGAAGGTCGACATTTCTGTATTATAAATTCTTCATACTAATATTTTGAGATACTGGAGTTTTGATTTCCACGAGCCGTAAGCCGTAATCATCGAGATTAAAAGCAAAAAAAAAGGCTTGAGATATTTCACTTTATGTGTAACGAATCTAGAATATATGAAAGTTCAATTTTTTTAATTAAATTATGGGGGGGAATAACTTTTCCACGATATTCTCATTTTTTGAGATGCACCTCTACCTAAGGGTGTGCAAACTTTTGCACGCAACACTATCAAATCGCATACAGTATAATCATGAAAACTGGCAAGAGGTACACTAGCCTAACTTTGATCATTTCAGTGTGTGTGTGTGTAGTTTTTAAGATATCTACTAAGTATGCTGTGTCCTGCCTCTATAATGTCATGTAGCCTTGTCCAGTGTGGCTGCGCTCGATTTGCGCAGATTAAACACTCTCATTAGGTCAATGAAGCACCAGGAGGGTCGCGTGAGGGGCGGGACCGCGAGCCAAAAAAACGGAAAGTCACGGCTAGTGCAGACTTCCTTTCTCCAAGGTGTCACATCGAGGGCAAAAAAAAGAGAGAGAGGAAAAAGTCGACAAAAACAAGGTTTCTCTCCAGAACCATTTTGAATGCTCTGGGAAAAAACCCCGTGGCGCGTGCAAAAAGTTCAAGCAGGCCTTTTCTTTCAAACACTCCATGAAAAGTGGGCTCCGGTGTTGTTTACATGATTTTTAAAGGATAAAATACTCCTACACGGATAAGGTGGATACAATGGCTGACCAGGAAATATCTATGGATGACAGTATAACAGGTAAGAAAACAGTTACACGCTTGTAAACGCTCCTGTGGTTACGGTTTGTTAGTTCTTCTGGGATGCAACTCATAATCGCAGTCTACTGTGAGAAGTGCAGGATGAGGGCTACGTCCCAAACCGCACGTAGACTCGGGTTAGGATTACTACTCAGTTCCTGTAGTAGTTTGTGGTTTGGAACTGAGTGTGTTTTGATCTCCAGCACTTCGCTTTAAGTGTGTGTGTGTGTGGTGTTTTATAGTAGTTGTGTTGGTGTTACAGTGTGAATCTCAGCAGGCTGTGTCTCCTAGAGAGGACACAGATGTTTAACACGACCAATGTGGGCGGAAATGAAGTTGCAGTTTTACACTTCCTTCTCCCTAGCTGCAGCTCTGTGGACTTTCTGAAGCAATCTTCATGCTCAGTTATGCACACAGCTGCGGATATGGTACATGACATTTATTTTTATTAAAGTTAGTTTGGGTTTGAAGCAGATAATTGAACCTGGCTACCTGGTTTAGCACAGGCTTTAAGTCTGGTTCCTTTAAAAGAAGGACAAAACATTTGATGGGGTTTTCAGCTGCAAAGCTACAACCGTGCTAGTGATGGGCGACTCGTGAGCTGCTCGATTCTTTTTAAGTTACTCATTATTAAAGCGAGTCGTCCGAATCGAATCTTTAGTCAGCCGTGTTGTGGGTTGTTTTCTGCTTCTTTTATTTGACTCTTTTTTTTTTTTTTTTTTTTTAAAGTTTTTTATTTATTTACATTTTCCATGCTGTTATGCTTGACCAGAATGAAAAGGACATTTATGCTACATTTTAAGTTGGTTTTTGGATTGACTTTTTCCTACTTGTAGAGTCTCAAATGTAAAGTAGTTGTAAAGTCTTTGTTGTGTTTACTAACACTTTGACTATTGTAAAATAGTTTAATCATATCAATATGCATGGCTTGATATGCCTCAGTGACAACTAAAAAAAAAAAAAGGTTTTATTGAGACACAATTACCCAAGATGAACTACTGAGATTGAAAGTGTAAAGCTCAGGAATTCGGTTTGAAAAGTATTTTTGATTCTCACGTTTGTAATGACCTTTTTAAGCATAACTTTTAGGTCGAAAACTTGACTACTATATTTGTTTATAACGCACAAGTGGCAATTAGACTAGATTTGGACCTGTAAATAGATATAGGCTACTACATCTCAGGGGAGAGATATGTATATATTAGTACAGGCTTACTACTTTTTCTCTAGAGTAAAACATCATAAGGTATAAACTTCTGTACCTGGCCTGCTTAATTAATACTTTTTTTTTTGGATGATTCACACCAGAAGAATCAAACGGTTCGAAGTCTCAGTTTGAATCTTTTCGACGGGTTTGTTCGAAAGAATCGAATCTGTAAAAGTGACTCGTGATGGCCATCCCTGAACGGCGCAGCGCGGAGTCACGTGGTACAGTGCTGGAGAGCGCTGAGTCAATGCAGCAAAAAGTCCGCGTGCCTCATTACCGCCGTCATCTTCATCATCTCTGGTGAAACCGCAAGGAGGTAGGAGAAAAGACTCGAAATCCAGCTAAACGCATGTCATATCAGCCGTTTCTGTACGGGAGGGTGGAGACGCGTAGCTGTAACTAGCCGTTTCTTTTACCTTTATGATGTAGCTCTTTTTAAAGACCGTGCATCTTTTGCATCTCTGATGCACGAGCGCAGAATGCACTTATGTCTACTTGCGTGTTCGGATTAACTTGGACCTCTGAAGGTGGTTGTTGTTTTTGAGTTGCAGGTCGTTGACAGTTTCGGTGCACGAGACAAACGCGACTGTCCTTCAGGACGCACAGGCCGAATCCCAAATCTGTGATTGATTACTCAGTGTAGAAGTTAACCGCAACATGCGCTGTGAAATAGCTTCTGTTCCTTATGCAGTCTACTATAAAGGAGCAAATTGGGATGCAGCCAAGATGGTGTAATCTGGTGGAATGCGGGAGGGGCGCGCGGGATCATGCGTTACGTGTGTGTTTAGCTCTATGAATCGATCCGAAGCATGAGCCGATTGCACATTGAGGCAACCTTGATGACTTTGCATGTTCCTAAAAATAACTGCGCATCTTCATGTCATTCAAGCTCTGCGGATGTTGCATGTACATGCTGTGTGTGCACTTGAAAAGCTGACACGCGCGCGCTAATTGCGACTCCTTGCACATGCATTGGCGCATCAGCCTCGACCATTTGTCTCCACCTTAATCTCTGGATCACCTTAGCACCTAGCCTGTGTTGCCCTTGACGGGTTAGGCAGAATCCCAAATGCCTTCTTGTTGTGCACTACCTAGGGCAGCCTGCCCCAGGGCAAGTAGAATGGAAAACACTGACCCAGGTGATGCAGAAGCCATTATTCCTTCCCCCATGTAATACAGTGATACAGAGAGTAGGGAGTCATTTGGGATCCGGCCTAAATAAAGACGGAGACAGCAGAAAAACAGCCCCGTTTCCCACGGTGGCACTTTTGGGCACTGGGCATAAAGGCCCCCTTTGTTCAGGAGGGAAGGATGGCCTCTGAGGCAGTGCATATCCTCACATAGTGAGCGAGAGGTACACCGAGTCTTGTAACGTTAGGCGGTAATGTCTTTCACATGTGCAGAAGGATCTTCTGTAAACAAATGATTCCACAAACTGGGCGTTTCAGGAATGTCATACTATAAGACCTTAACTGAATAAATAACCAACCCGTCAGTCTATCACTTTCTCACCCGTGTAAGGAGATACGCTGGAGGCTGCCCAAAGGTTTGGAGTGTTGTGAAAAAGTTGGACTCCTTTTGTAAAATGATTAAATGAGGTAAATGAAGAAAATCTGGTTCAAGTGCAATGACGTAATGTTAAAACCAGGCCTGGAATCAGAGAATGAGCAGGAATGCAGCAACAAAAGAGCTCGTAGTAGTAATAACAGAATGTCTGCTGAAAATCCGATTCAGCTTTTATCATTAGGTATTGTCAGGAGAATTCATTTAAATGCACAAAATAGTTACCGTGGAAAAGTTTTTGTACTGCACTGAAAATCTTAAGTTGCAGCGTATGTTTTTTTTAAAAATGATTATTTAATTTGAGCGCTCTGCTCGAACCGTGTGGCACGGCGTGGTGGCTTTAACGCGAATGATTGCGTTCGCATCGTTGCTAATCAGGAGAGGGGAGACGTCATCGGAGTTCGAAAATTTTTAATTTGCCTCTATTGATCATTTTTGTGGATTTTTAAAAAAAAATTATTATTATTATTGCGAAATATAAATCATATGATGCTTGTGAGGTTACTTTCTAACATTAGCTAGGTAGCAGGTTAGGCACTAGCTAGGCAAGCGGACAGCTATTGATTACTTCGTAATGAAATTTTAAGCTTTGATTAAAAAAAAAAAATGCGATACAAAATGGCAAACTGCATAACTTTGAACTTTTTGAATAATCTGTTAACTTTTGCAAAAACGTGTTCAGTTCGGCTTGATTATAGTTTATTTTACTGGAATTGAGCGGCGAGTAGAAAGATGTGGTGTGGCATCAACAGGAAGAAGTAGTCACAGACTGTTTGTATTGAGTACATTATTATTTCATCATAAACGAGAAGAGCCAATCAGGTTGCAGGATGAAAATGTGCCCTTTTTTTTAATATATATATATATATATATATATATATATATATATATATATATATATATATATATATATATATATATATATATATAATATATTTTTTTTAAACATCTGTTTACAAGGTAAAATGCGTGTTTTCTGATTTGCATGTTGATATAAGTTGGATTTCTCAAAGAGGATAAAGCTTGGAGAAGTTTATTGTAGCGATGTTTGTTTAAAATAACATCGGTTTAGATTATCATAGAAGACCTCGCAGTGGGCTAGCAGTAATTGTGATGTTTTTTTTGTGTGACTTGATCTGAAGTCTCATGTTAGCCACGAAGCAAAGCGTGATGTAGCTTTTGTGAGTTGAGCCTACACTTGTTCTTGTTGTTTTTGTTTTGTTTTTTTGTGAGTTGAGCCTTTACACAATTGTGGCGTCTAATCTGACAGAATGCCGGATCGCATTGTGGCAAACCTGCACCAAAGGCAACACACGGTCCGGGACAATGACTGTGTAACGACTGCTGAGTCAACGAGTGAGAGGGGTCACCACTGCAGCACTGCAGCTCTCGTATACACACACACACACACACACACACACACACACACACACATGGACAGGTGCATGTATATACCATACACACGGTCAGAGGTCCACGCTCTTGTTTGTAACTTGTGGACACAAAGATGTACAACTCCCCTTACACAAACACCAAACCCGTATGTGAATGATAGACAGTCCAGTTCCTCAGTGGAAGGGCGTGGCTGTGTTCACACACTCAGCAGTGCAACGTGCCGGAGATCATGCTGTCAGGGTGCGGCTGTGTGGAACCTCCTGTCTTCTGGTGGTCCTGATTTCCCTGCAGCTGCACGGCAGAAACAGCACGAACCCCATTACTCTAACACAGCCAGTGGAAATGACTTGTAATTGCTTCAGCCACCGTCAGTCCGTCGCTTTTACTGATTAATAAATAATATTTAAGTGACATGAAAACATCCAGGACTTGGCAGATTGATTCCTGCTCATTCTGTCGTGTAACCAGAGGAAGTCGATCATGTCTTGGACTACCGTGTCCACGTAGGGACTCGCACACAGAAAGTGGCCTGTGTTTTCCGTTCACGTCAGAGGCCAGGCGTCAGTCTTGTAGCTCTTCATTTTGAGCGATTAAGACAAAACTAAAAACGATTCAACTATTCTTCTATGTTCAGTGAGATTTCTTTAATTAGCGAATGCTTATATGACTGGTGAGAGAAAAGTTTTGTTTTTATTAGCTTTAATAGAGAGGGGGAGAAAGAGACGCCGGTGAGGGAAGCTGTTAAAGCTGTAATAACATAAGCGATAACAGGAGCTATAACTGCGATCTGATGGAAAAGTATGACGTTCTTTAATAAGTTAAAAATTGCAATCGGTTCCGATTGTTGTGGCGTAAGAGGAATAAAAGCACCAGGATTTAGCGATCGCAGAAACGAACGCAAAATCGAGCAAACTCCGCAATATTCGGAGGAGCTTAGAAATTTTCAAACTTAACCGTCGATTTTCCGCAGATTCGGGCAGAGGCATTCAGCCAAAGCTCTCTTCGATTCACGTGCGTCAGACATGAGTACGGCAAAACAATTTCGTGCAACAGCAGTTTCAACAGTCCGCGTAGTTTTCCGAAGGGGGGGAAAAAAAAAAGCACAAAATACTCTGCAAATTTTGAAAAAAGCCGCAGCAAAATCGAGCATTTTTAGCCGCAAAAAAAAAACTCGGTGAAATCCTGTATGGACGTGGTGTTGGACCCTAGCGTTGGGGATTCTCCCTTGTGCCCTGCGATGAGTCGGCACCCCGTCCAGGCTGTCCCCCCGCTTATCCCTGGGATGGGCTCCAGGTTCCCCGAGGTCCTGTGTGGATAAGCGGTACAGAAAATAGATGGATGGCTGATATCTTTTGATAATTGTTTAACACATTTCATGATGTTTAGTCATGGTCAGTAGGTTCATGTCAGTAATATTGTGCACCGTCGACTGCAGTGTTAAATTGTTAAACCAGTCATCGGCATTCAAGACTGCTAATGGTTTAAATTAGGGCTGCAACGACTAATCTATAATTAAAATAATGGACGACGAGTATGATTAATTATCGGTCGGGTCTGTGACGTCACTGTGGATAACCCCCGTCAGTGACGTCACTTCACAACGGTGAAAAACTCATTTCTATGAATAAAACCCAGCGGAGGTCACAGGGCGAGCTGCTGAGGGAAAAGTGCACGATCCGGGTCGTCCAAAACGTGAGCGTTTTATATCAAGCGCTTCAAACAGACTCGTAAGTGAATTAACGTGGCTCGTCGTGTCAGATCCTGCGACAGATGCGTGTGGTGTTTAACGTGTTCCAGACGTGTTTTCTTCAGCACAGAAATGACATTCATACCTTTATATCCTCATCTGTGAATGTTAGAAATTCACACCAGTATTTCCATTTTACATAAAGTCTCGTCCTGACGGCGAGCGAGTCTCCGTTAATCTTCACCGAACGAGCGCGAGTCCACGCGTACGCGTCAATCAAACAGCGCGCGATAGAAAGGAAGCGCGATAACGCTGACTAAAATATTCACTTTGATCAGATATGTAGTTTGAGGCGATATTTATCTAGATTTAGAAACTAAAGTAACGGTGTTGTTTATGAGAGCAGTAACTGTAATGGAGTTATAACATGTCACTGTATATAAATGTAAGAAGTGTCGTACATTTACAGAATAAAGGAACATGTTACTGTGTTCAGATGAGAGAATGTGTGTGTTACTGCAGAACATTTAACCTCTTAACACTTAGTTTGTGCTTTTGTTTTTCTTTTTTTAGTGTTTTAATATAGTGATTTAACTTGTGCTTTAAAGCTTGTGGACAATCAGATGTTTATTGTTTTCAAAATGTAATGTTTAATATTTTAAAAAAGCCTTTGCACGATGTAAAGCATAGCCCACAGATATACATTTAATACCTTTTTTCATAACTTTCGATTTGCACAATGTTTAAAGGACGACATCGGGCAGAACGTGAAATAACATGGGTTTTTTTTCCTTCAGATTTCGATTGAAGAAGTTTAAGGTTACTCATCATTTCGGTTGATTTGACCTGTAGTTTGTATATTTACGTGGCCTTGTGTGTCCAGGAGAATGTTGTTAGCTGTGTCGATTGCAACACTGCAGTGGATCTTAAGGTCACGTTTAGCCTACGTTTCTCACAACAACAAAAAAATCACAGAGTGTCTGGATTATTTGTGCATTCATTTGGTTTTATTCCCACATGCAGTTTCACACATGGCAAAGAAAAGTTCATCATTAAAGCATAAGCTCCAGTTTTTCGTTGGATTACATATGGAGGTAAACTAACTGTGACCAACTTTTTCCGTCAGCCAGTATCCCGGTATAACCAATACGTGCATGGGTTTTTTGATACCTGCTCACGATTGGAGGAGACAGAATAGCGCTTGTTCATTAAAGCGCACCTATTATGGTTTTGAAACGTGCCTAATTTTGTTTTAGGTCTCATACGATAGATTTACATTCATCCGAGGTCAAAAAACACTTTAACGTGCTCGTAATTTAAACTGCAGCAGTACTTTTTTTTCCCCTCAGTGTCGCAAGCGACTCGTTTAATGATAATGATCCGTCCTAAAGGATTCGTTCTAAACTCCTCCTTTCAGAGAGCATACTCTGCTCCGATTGGTCAGACGTCCCAGTCTGTCATGATTGGTCTACCGCTGTCAGCGAGCACCCGATGAAAATCAGAGGCGGGGCTTTTTGTTACAAACCTACGTAGGTTAGTACAGGAAGTAAGGTCTGGAATCACTAACGACTCGATTCAGCTGTTCAGAATCGATTCCTTCTTTTGGGAGTCAATAACTCCGTTTGTCGTGCGCTTTGATTTTTGAAACTTTGCAGATGTTTTTACGTTCACAAACAGCTCTTTAACACACTACATGAAAGGGAATATTTGAAAAACCATAGTAGGTGCACTTTAACCCTGTTCGTTGCTGATTGGCTACGCCTACCACCAACACAATATGCGATACCAAACACTTGGACGAGCCATAATTGTTAAGAACATTTTAGACGTTTGGATATTTTTTTTGTTTTGAAGAAACAATGTAGAATAATTTGGATAGTCTGAGCCTTGGTGTTGAACCGAGTTGATCCAAGAACTTCCATGTTGATTTAATGATGGTGTATTGCAAGCTGAAATGAATAAAGCAGTTGTTCCTTTGTTGTTGTTGTTGTTAGTGTTGTGATGCTTGCAGGTGTTTCTTGCATTGATTGAAAATGAACCAAAACTCCAAACTCTAGTTCCCGTTTAGGCCAGCATCTGATTGAAAATGTGGGAAAATAACCCGTGGTTCGGTTACCGAAACCGTGGCGCTCTCAGCATGTCCTTACTGAGAAATAGTTTTCGAGAATTCTTATCCCAGCTGTGTCTCATCCATATGCTTTAGCAACTAGCACGCGCTCAGACTCGCACGAAATGTCTGCAGATGGTCATTGCAGGATTTGATGTCCTGGAGAAATATTTACTTTTTTGGAAAGCCTGTGCTGTTTGTTCAAGTATTGCTTTGAAACTCTGCGGTTTCCTTTTTGCTGAGACGTAGAATACTTCACTAGACGTTAGCGAGTTGGTTAATGTGCTCCACCTGTGCTCAGTTTGACATGGTCTCCTTGTGTTTTTCTGGGTTTCCTCGAGTACTCCGGTTTCCTCCCTCCTCCTAAAACATCCCTCCAGGTACAATTGGTAAAAGTGTGTGCGATGCCCAGACATTGAGTGACGAGGGTTTGTTGTTCTGTCCAGGCGAAACTCTTAGTGTCCTTGCATCCAGTGTTATTGAATATAGGCTTCAGATTCAATAGGAATGAATAAATATGTGATGTTTGGTGCATGTGGAACATCTCAGAGGCAGCAGGTCATGTTTGTGGCTTAATTCTGCGAGTGACATTCAGTACATTTACATGGGCGACAATAATCCCATATGAACCCGATTAAGACGATACTCTGATTAAGAAACTAGCATGTAAACAGAGATTATCGATGACCTTAATCTGATTAAAGTCATACTCGAAGTAAACACAAATGGAATTAAGACGTGTGGAGTATTCCAGTTTTAGTCGCATTATGGATTATCGCATTACAGACACGTACACACCTTAATCACACTATTGACGTCGTGTGAGTTTTCACCGCATTGTGCGACAGGACACGTACACACACACGGCAGCGCTCAACCGTTTGACGGCAAACAAGAGAGCACGGCTGCGTCCCAAACCGCATACTTACCTCCTACAGTATACATGTATCTCAGCTACTATATAGTAAGTAAGTACACATATCTCAGCTACTATATAGTAATTAAATACACATATCTCAGCTACTATATAGTAAGTAAGTACTCATATCTCAGCTACTATATAGTAATTAAGTACACATATCTCAGCTACTATATAGTGGGAGATATACATGTATCTCAGCTACTATATAGTAAGTAAGTACACATATCTCAGCTACTATATAGTAATTAAGTACACATATCTCAGCTACTATATAGTAATTAAATACACATATCTCAGCTACTATATAGTAAGTAAGTACACATATCTCAGCTACTATATAGTAATTAAGTACACATATCTCAGCTACTATATAGTAATTAAGTACACATATCTCAGCTACTATATAGTGGGAGATATACAAGTATCTCAGCTACTATATAGTAAGTAAGTACACATATCTCAGCTACTATATAGTAATTAAGTACACATATCTCAGCTACTATATAGTGGGAGATATACAAGTATCTCAGCTACTATATAGTAAGTAAGTACACATATCTCAGCTACTATATAGTAGGGGATATACATGTATCTCAGCTACTATATAGACGGTAAGTACGCGGTTTGGGACGCAGCCCACGGCTTCAAGCGGTCGTCTATTCGCACGTACAGCACGACTAATAATTCACTGCACTTGAAGCTTTCATAAAATTAAAAATGAACCACCCAAAACTGTATACGGTACCATAACGAAGATGAACTGTGTGTCGATACGTGAAATTCTGGAGGGAACGTCGGACGGCGTGGCGCGGGGATGTAATGACGTGTGCCGTTAATCGAAGTTTGTTCTAGAACATGTAAAACAGGATCATGAAAGGAATATTCTAAAAGCGACTCATGTAAACACCTTAATCAGAATATTGTCTTATTCAGAATAAGGTCCATAATTAGATTACTGCTGTCCATGTAAACGTAGTCAGTGTTTAACTGGCAGGCAGTGTCTGCCATCTCTGTGTTTATGTTTGTGTGTGTGTGTGTGTGTGTGTGTGTGTGTGTGTTTGAGCATATGCATTCATGTGAATCTGAGCTCAGCTGTTGGTCTTTGAGAACCTCTGTGCCTTGCTTGCTGGCTTTCTCTCACTCACACTCACAAACGCTAAGCATGACGTGATGTAAGCAGTCTGTACAGCATTTCTGTACAGGAGTTATTTTTTTTTGCCGCCAAAAATGCTTGATTTTGCTCATCTGTCCGCACCCCACTCTGGAGAGCTCATCTGTCCAGCATGGCGCTGTTCTCAAACCGGGCTGTAATGGTTCCCATCAGGATCCTCTCAACGGTGCAGGTGTAAAAGTTCCTGAGCACCTTAGGGGAAGTTTAAAATCTTTCAAGCGCCTGAGGTGGACTAGTCGCTGACGGACCTTCTTCACCAGGGTGTTGATGCGACGGGACTACGTCAGGTCCTGCGTGATGTCGACACCGAGATAGCGGAAACTGTCCACACGCTCCACTGGGGTCCAGTCGATCTCGAGTGGATGCTGGCGCCTCTCCTGCTTTGTGCTGAAGTCCACGACCAGCTCCTTTGTCGTGCTGACGTTCAGGAGGAGATAATTCTCCAGGCTCTTAATCTTCTCTAAATGGGCCTTCTCGGTAGTCGTTATCGGCGATCAGGCCCAACACAACAGTGTCCTCAGCAAACTTGATAACCATTTAGAAATGAATTTTCCTTCATTTCCTTCATTGCGGTCGCAATATCGCAAAATCCTGCAGGGACTGCGTAATGAGTGCTGACGAAGACTGTCAGTATCAGTGTACTGCATGTCATCAGCGTGATGCGCACTGGAAGATTCTTTGTTAAACCAATCGTTGAAAATGTCCAATGTCTGAAACAATATGTTACGATTTAGTCTGTAGATTTTAGGATTTTTTTAGTTCGGTGCTGTATCATGAAAAGGAAATGGAGTGTGTTAACATGCATGCTAATTATCCCATCATTACATGTCGTAAACGGCATACCGCGGATTCGTAAATCTGACTAAAGTCGTTAGGAGGTTAAAAGAAATCCATCTGAATCGTATCACAAATAAAGCTGCTTTACGGAAATCAGGATGTAGGTATAGATCCAGAGGCGACAGTGGCGAGGGAAAACCCCCCGAGACAGCATGAAGAAGAATAGTGAGAGGAATAGTCAGATAATATCTCATAGGGCTGCACAATTAATCGAATGTCGATCGCGATTACGATTTTGTCTGCCCACGATTACGTCAACACGATCGACCGCGATATCGACGTCCGTCCTCCGCTCGTAGAAAACCCCGCTGCAGATCAAATCGAGCGCTTCCTAAACTTACAGCCAATCGCCTCAAACGCTATCTCGTTTCCGGGTTCCGGTATACGATGGCGTCGCCGCTGCACCGCTCTATCGGGCGGTTTGTCTGCGTCTCTCCTCCTGTAAACACCGTTATCGCCTTCTCTGCGTACGCCCGAGTCGTTTTCGTTTAGTCGCATACTGTTGTATTTGATGCGTAGCTTCATTCGGTTGATTTGACATTTTTATTTTTTTTACTTCTCCTGTAATTTGGGTACAATTTTATGGATCGGAGACGATGCACTTTAAGGACCAGTCTAATTTGATGCAACGATTTGTACGTTAGCAGGAATGTAGCACAACATGGAGGTGAAAGCAGCGGGCTGTTTATTTCAATGTGAAAGTGCACTAAAAATACCTCGTCAATGAAATCAATGAATAACCGTGACCTCGATATCGATCGAAATAATCGTTCTGATCATGTTGGCCATAATCGTGCAGCCCTAGCATATCATGCAGTCAAACCGTGCCGTTATTATTTTGTGTTTAGACCACTGTTCGTCATTATTTGAAAATGAAACACCGAGTACTAGAATATTATGCAAATCATGCTTTGAAACTGACCGATAGCAGTTGTGTTTGAAATGCACATTCTTATTATAAGCTACTTTTATTATAAAAGTAGATAAAATAATATAATATAATATAATATAATATAAAATTAATTCCCAGATCAGATTTTTGCAGTGTATCAGATCATTTTTTTTTTTTTTTAAACATGCAAATGCACTCCTTGTTGATGTTTTGCTTCTCGACCGCAGGTGAAGGTGAATTCCTGACATTTCTACCCGTCTCGCCACCTTTTTTGTTTTCTAAAATCAAAGACGCACGTGATGTAATACTTTGTCATCGATCGAACGGCATGAATACATGAAGGGGAGCGAAGAAAAGCATGTGGAGTTTGGAGTTTTAGTTTCCAGCGTTACGTCATGGTTTAGGTATTCGCCAGAGACGACGGGCGGAAAGAAAGAGACGGGAGCGAGGTTATGCAGACGCACGGGAGGACGCCGGGTGTTCCGTTAACGTCCGTACCTTTTCCACGTGAAGTCAAGGATGCGGTTGGATCATGGTGTCCGAAACCGGAACTCTGGATTTCTTTTAACGCACCGATTTCTGTTGGTTTTGCGGACAATTTTCAAAAGCAGTTTTGCTTCGGGTCAGCCCAGGCCGAGATAACAACCAGTCGTCCAAACTAACTGTGCAAAAGGAAGCTGTCTTGCCTATACAAAAACATTGTGATTAAACAAATGTCCATTAGCTCTTCTTTTCTCCCTGACTGACAAAATACAGAGAAAATTCCCACACCGAACTAAAATGGCAGCCAAACTCAACGCTCGGTGACTTGGGTAAGACAAAATGTTTACAAGCAACAATAATTTGACGACAGGACGTATACTCCGTCAAAACCAAAGGGCACGGGCGGATCTCCACATACACAAACAAGCCTGAGGCAATGTACCAGAATCACATGTCACTAGTAGCACAAACACGCGAGCATGAGGCTGATGAGTCCAAACTGCTGACTCTGTTAGTACTCATGGATCCACAGGTGTGGAATACGGGATTAGACCGGGAATGCACTAATCACAGAGAGAATCCACACCTAAACACACGAAACACACACGGGGGGCCTTAACACCCCTTCCCAAACGAGCGAACCAGACACGAGAGGATTCCTGATCGTATAAATTCTAACACCTAGGACGGACATCAGCTACGATATTATTGGTACCCGTTTTGTCGATCATTTGGATGTCATAAGCCGAGGCTGGGTATCGTGACCAATTTGGCGATTCACTTCTTATTCATATGGTTCCGATTCGATTCAGTATCGGTCAGTTCTCAATAATTCATTTAAAATGCCAGTTTTGCACACATGGAATCCATGTTTGAATATAAACGCCGGTAACTGAAACCCTTCTACTTAGCGATATTACCGAAACACACGTTTACTTTAACACTAGGGCGCGCACAGTTACGTCGAACCGCTTTTTACTTTTACTTTGAGTAACAAGAAATTTGTCACAATAAAATCATCAATATGTGCATGCAGTGCACACACACTGTACATTACTGTAAAAAAATAAATACAAACAAAAAAAAAACCTCGCAACGGTGAAATTCATTAACGACGTGAAACGTGTTTTTAAGAAATAAAATTGTTTTCAAAACACGAACGACGGCGACGTGTTCAGGACGAGAGGCGACTGCAGGTGATATTCACGTCCTCTCGAGTAAAGCACGCGCGTTAAGAATCGATTCGGGGATTTCACGGAGAAGGAGAATCGTTCATTTATTTATTTATTTATTTATTACCCAGCACTATTAAATGCCTGCATTATCAAGGACCAAAGCGCTGATTGGAGTTGGCCATATGTTGGAACACTAAGGGGTTGGCATCGGTGTATATACCAAGAGGGTATCTGATCAGAGTCAGTAATTGTTCTAAAATCTACCGACGATACCTGTAATATCTCAGAAAGGAGATTTGTGACATCATTTATGACGGTATGAATATTATATTGTCATATTGGGAGCACGGTGGCTTGCATGTTCTCCCTGTGCTTCGAGGGTTTCCTCCCCCAGTCCAATGCCATGCTCTGTGACCGAACGGCATCTCTAAATTACCCGTGGTGTGTGAATGTGTGTGAGATCGTGCCCTGTGATGGGTTGGCACCCCGTCCAGGGTGTCCCCTGCCTTGTGCCCCGAGTTCCCTGGGATAGGCTCCGGGCTCCCCGTGACCTTGTGTAGGATAAGCGGTACAGAAAGTGGATGGACGGATGGCGATCGTCATATTGCCCAGCCCTAATAAACGATTTTGAGTTTAGTTTGGCCAGGCCGACACACGTTTTAGCATTTTTGCACTTTTATTTATTTATTTTTTTTCCCCTCCACGATTTCAAATGTCAGATAGGATCACTTGCTGACTTTTCCGTTCCAAGCTTCTGCTCGAACGTCATTTAAACCGAAAATCAACATCTTTTTCTTCTCATCTTCTGCTCGCATCTCGCCGACGGACTGTACCGGCAAACGTTTATTTGATGAAAATAATTCCTCCGATCCATCAGGCAGCCGAGTACTCGCCGTGTGTGGCCCGACGTGCCACGAGGTCCCTCGGCGCGTCGTACTCTACGAGCGCTACTCGCACAGATGGGAATAAAACATGAATTATTTCACACTGCTTTAATAATTCACACTCCCGTCCTGAAACCATCCATTTTTCACAGCCAGTTTTTATTTATGTGCCTGCGCATGAAGAAAGAACCTTTCTAGCCTTCTGCATGTGCTTTGAGAAACCTGCTTACAGAACCGCTTCAGGCTTTATTTTTGGACGAGCCTTTGTTGTTCCAGCACTGAAAACTAGCATGTCAGCTACAGCGCTTTCCAGGCCTTTGGTGTAATGTTGAGAGATTTCATATAGTAGGAAATCCAGTGTAGTATGAAGGAAGAGCTTGGAAGTAGAACAATCCTGTGTTTTATGTCCATTTTGTGCCATTTTTAGCAGATTCCCCGTGGACTCGGTTAAAGGACACGCGAAAGCCGACTCCTCCTCAATGTCCGTCGTCGCACCGAACGACGTCTGGTTGTGCGAGCCGCTCTCGATGAGACCGATCTACGAAGATGTAACCCCTTGAAGAAACTCCAGGAAGAGTTCAATATGGCTTTTAAAAAAAATGTTCATTCTCCTAACCTTCCCAGTACTGATGGTGAACTCCTGCACTTGGGTAAAGCGGAGAGTGGTTCGTAGGGGTGTTGGACTGTTTTCTGAGAAATTGTCTCTTGCGCCATTGTGAGAATCCCAGACCCTCAGGAAGGAAGGCTATTCTTACCCTGAGAGGCTTTAACAATATCCTTAAAGACACAAACGGTCACGTGTGTGCACGCCGTATCTCTCACGAGGCTTTCTCTATTGTCCTTCAGGATTTCTGCCGTGTCGCACTGAAGCACACTGACCCGCCTGGCCGGCCGGAGA
>NC_030424.2:26100000-26130000 GCF_001660625.3 Ictalurus punctatus | reverse complement strand
AGTATTACGGGATGCGGTGCGTCTTTTGATGACCGGGCGGGTGAATTTTTTTTATTTTATTATTTATTTATTTTTTTAAGATAATTTTTTATTTTTTTTGGTTGTCATACTCCTACTGAATTGGCTTTCATTTTATTTAATTTTTTTATTATTCACATTTAATCTCTGCAGTCTGCATTCTAGGGGGTGCTAATAGTTTCATCAATTGTGTGTTAATTTTAATCTTGATGGTTAGAGTGAAGCGGAGGAATACGGAGTTTCCATTCTCCTACAAAAGAGGATTGAATGGATGGAGGATTGGATAGAGACTGATGGGTATACAGTGGCTATAAAAAAAAAAAAAAAAAAAAAAAGTAAAAATAAATAAATAAAGAGTCTACACACCCCTGTTAAAATTGTAGGGTTTTGTGATATTAAACTCAACCAAGATAAATTGCATCAGATCTGTTTTTTTTTTTTTTTTTTTCTTCTTCTTCTACGTTTAATGTGATGTAGCGGGCAACATAATTCAAGTGAAAAGCAAACAAATGTTTTAGGAGGGGGAAAAAAAGAAGGTGGGGGGGAACCTTATAATGTCCTGGTTGCATCACGGGGCTCAAAATGAAGAAATCACATTCAAACTCGTGTTCAAAAGTAATTCTCATTCACATGTCATCAACGAATTGATTCTGATTAACCCCAAATAAAGGTCGGCTGTTTCTGTAGGATTTCCTTGACATCGTCTTGGTTTTATCCGACTGTCGAAGACATGGTCCACAAAGCGCTGACGAACCACGCATCGGGATCTCGTTGTCGAAAGGTATCGATCAGCAGAGGGGTACAAAAGAATTTCCATGGAACATCGTGGAAAGCATTGTGAACAACTTGAGAGAATGGGGCACTACAGTGCTGTTACCAAGAACAGGAAATCCCTCCAAAATGTACAAAAGGCAAAAGGAGAGCTTGGCAGACTCCATGATAAGAGACCTACGGCAACGTTAGAGGAGCTACAGGAATATCTGGCAAGTACTGCTCACTCCCATGTGACACAGTCTCTTGTATTCCAGACATGTCTGCACTATGGGGTACGGTGGCCCAATGGAGCCCCTTTCTCAGAAAAAACACCCAAGCTCAGCTAAATCAGACTAAACCATGTGTCGGAATGTGTTCTGGATTATGATTGGACCAAGGTGGAATTTATTGGGCATAATTCTAAAAGAAAATCAAAACCGCTTCTTATCCAAAGAACCCCAGACCCATGGGGAAGTGTGGTGGTGGTGGCAGCGTAGTGTTCTGAAGCTGCTTCTCTTCAGCTAGGACTGGCGCTCTTGTCAAGGTACAGGGGATCATGGATCGCTCCAAACACCAATCTACTTTGACATCAAATCTGAGCGCCTCTGCTAGACGTCTGAAAACGAAGAATAAATTCCGCCGTTCAGCAACGTAATGATCGAGATCCAAGTCAACGAAAAGGGAAGTTCTGGAATGATTAGAAGACATGTACTGTGCATAGTAGATCGCCTCACGATTTGATGGATGTGGAGAATTTTTGCAAGGACGCGTGGAATAAAATGGCCAAATCATGACGTGCTAAGTTGGTAGATTCTTACCCAAAAAGACTGGCTTATAAGCAAAAGGTGCTTTAGCAAAGTCTTATCTCAGGTGTGTCCATACTTGTACAACCAGGATATTGTAAGGGTTTTTTTCCCCCTGAAAGCATATCAGGATACATCACGTTAACCGTGGGAAAAGATCGGACATGATTTATCTCGGTTTCATTTTTTCACATCACAAAAACCTGCCATTTTAACAGGGGTGTGTAGACTTTTTATATCCTCTGTAGACCTGGATGGATAGACCGATAGATGGATGGATGGATGGTTATAGACAGACAAACAGACGGAGATAGATGGATTGTTGCATGGACAGATATTTATGGACGGATGGACAGATAGATCATGCAACATGATACTTAACACATGAACCCAAAGCTGCTTTCTGATTGGTCGGTGCAAGTTAAAACACTATCGGCTCAGCTGAGATTTCACACATCACCCATTCAGGCAGACACAACCATTAATCTCTGTGTGTGTGTGTGTGTGTGTGTGTGTGTGTGTGTGTGTGTGTGTGTGTGTGTGTGTGTGTGTTTTTCAGATGCAATGGCTGCCCCGTCGCCAGCAAAGAGTATTGGCGACCCAGGCATCACGCCTCTCTCCCCTACACACATAATGGTGAGGCCCTTTCTCTGTTGCTGTAATAATAACAGGAGCTGATGTGAGCTTTTGTAAGACGTTTGTACACATTGTATAAAAGTATAATTGCACGTTAGACTCCTAGTCAGAGTTTTAAGGCAGCAGAATAGTCCAGTCTGAAGTGATGGAGTTTTATAAAGCCTTTGTTACATATAAATCAGCGTTGGTGCATAACATGACCCTATAGGTCAGTGTGAGCATCCTCTAATATCTGATGAGGAAAGTGAAATCCTCTCCCTCTCTCTCTCTCTCTCTCTCTCTCTCTCTCTCTCTCTCTCTCTGCGCAGAAGGAATCGGAGCAGGATGAGCCGGCAAGTCACTCGTTCATGGTGGTGGTGGCCATCGACTTCGGCACCACGTCCAGCGGCTATGCCTACGCTTTCACTAAAGAGCCAGAGTGCATCCACACCATGAGGTGAGAGAAACGCAGCCAGGAGGAACGAAGTGAAGGGTTCTCTTACATAAAACAGTTCTCTCAGGAAATCTTCCGTGCTTTTCCAGTTAAAACTGAGCTGCTACTCGGGCAGCAAAATGAACTCCGTTCCAGCACCAAAATACTGCTGGTCTGGAACCAAGAACCGGTGATGTTAGAGGCTTGGGCGTGACATCATTTTGTCACCATGACAACAAACTCTCTCTCTCTCCCACCCTCTCTCTCACTCTCTCTCTTGCTCTATCTGTCTGTCTAGTGTCTTTCTTTCTCTCTCGCGCTCTCGCTCTGTCTGCCTCTGTCTATATCTCTTGTTGTCTCTGTCGGTCTCTCTCTCTCTCTCTCTCTCTTGCTCTGTCTATCTGTCTGTCTCTCTCTCTCTCTCTCTTGCTCTGTCTATCTGTCTGTCTCTCTCTCTCGTCTCTCTCTGTCGGTCTCTTTCTCTCTCTCTCTCTCTCTCTCTCTCTCTCTTGCTCTGTCTATCTGTCTGTCTCTCTCTCTCTCTCTCTTGCTCTGTCTATCTGTCTGTCTCTCTCTCGTCTCTCTCTGTCGGTCTCTCTCTCTCTCTCTCACTCTCTCTCTCTTGCTCTGTCTATCTGCCTGTCTCTCTCTCGTCTCTCTCTGTCGGTCTCTTTCTCTCTCTCTCTCTCTCTCTCTCTCGCTCTCACTCTCTCTCTTGCTCTTTCTATCTGTCTGTCTCTCTCTCGTCTCTCTCTGTCGGTCTCTTTCTCTCTCGCTCTCTCTCTCGCTCTGTCTGCCTCTGTCTATATCTCGTCTATCTCTGTCGGTCTCTTTCTCTCTCTCTCTCTCACTCTCTCTCTTGCTCTGTCTATCTGTCTGTCTCTCTCTCGCTCTGTCTGCCTCTGCCTATATCTCTCGTTCTCTCTCTCTCTCTGTCAGTCTCTTTCTCTCACTCTCTCGCTCTGTCTGCCTCTGTCAATATCTCTCTCTCTCTCTCTCTCTCTCTCTCTCTCTCTCTCTTTCTCATGCACTAGTGTAATCTTTTAGCCCCACTTCTGGCTCAGTCTCTATTTCAGTCCTTCTCATTTGTCTCTTTAGGCACCTACACACTCTATTACAAATTTATTTATAGACACCTGTGTGTGTGCGTGTGTCTGTGAAAGAGAGAGAGAGCGATAACGTGTGTATGTATGTGTGTATATATATATATCTCCAAAACATGCAAATCAGCTGCAACCCAGAGTTCGCTTAACCTTTGACCCACAGGGGTCAGTCTGGCACCAGTGAATTTCCGCAAACAGACAAACAAACAGCTGAGCAGGATAATAAATAGATGCACGGCTGTACGGATAGCAGATCGGCAGATGGCATTCCTCTGAAATTAGCCTGGAATGTAAATACCGTTTGGGTTTTTATATTCCTAGAAACGTATTTTTGCCTGCTCGTGTCCTCGCCGCTCACTGTTCCACTCCTGAGAACAGTGTTTCACCTGCTCGAGCACACACGCAGACGGATTTACGATAACTCGGTGACTTAAATCAGGTTTGGTCGAACAAAAATGATTTGATGCATCTTTGAGGATTGGGATTGAAAACGACTGCAGTTCATGTTCTAGTATGTTATAGTAGTTAGCCGAATGACTCCGAAATGATCCTGTCCTGTCTCACTAATCAGTAAAGTAAAAATGGGTCAGAGTTGTGATAACTGAATTAGCTGGCTAACAGATCTAGCTAGTGACTTAAGCTAGATATAAAAGTGATAGGGGGCGTGTTTTTTTTTTTGGTTTTTTTTATAAATAACACAAGCACAAGAATGAAGCACTAGAATAAGTGGGCGTGGCTAAAACATATATTTATTCAGTATGCTCAGGCGACGATTGGATGAAGAGCAGCTTTCCTTTAATGTGATCTCGACGCTCAGCACAGTGACCTTTTCCTAATGACCTACAGTACAATTAGATTCCGCTTAGAGATTTTACCTCAGTGTTTTATTGGTAGAAATCTTCAGCTGCAAATCTTCCCGAGGGTTTTATTCATGTGTGAGCCTCTCATCCCTGTGAGGGCAGTACATTTTCCGAGTGTAACATTTAATCAGTCTATTAGCCGTTCAGTTCAGCCTGTTAATTATACGACGTTCACCGTGTGATGACTCATCATCTGTTCACATGAAGTTGTTTTTATTTGTTGGGTGAAGAATAAAACTCTTGGGAACGTGCAGGTCTATAAAAGATCATGGACGACGGGTGGCGTGATGCAGCCCAGTGTTAAACGAAGTTAACTCTTACCACCTTGAGGTTGAGTATTTTCCTATAACAGCATAGAGAAAAAATAACAGTATAACATATTAGTTTATAGTTACATTAAACGTTATGGAATGTCGGCATACTCTTTAGTTAAACGACAGACCGTTTTTAACCTGTTTAACACTGGTCTTAGATTATTTTACTAGATTACTAGATTATTACATGAGATTCATCTATTATCTTAGATTATGTGACGCATTATTATTATTATTATTATTATGTTGAAGTGGAATGTCATAAACCGTGAACATCCACAGAATCACGTTGTAAGGAATGGGGCAGGACATTTTTACGCCTTTGCTTGAAGTAAAAAATAAATCAATAAAAGATACTAACACATCAGTGATTTAACACGTTAGATTTGCATCTTTACAAAAGTGGAACATAAAGGTCAGTTTAAGTGTTTCCTGTTCTGAGTCGTGACTGTGCGCGTACACACACACACACACACTGTTCATTCAGTTGTCCATTCAACCCCGTCCCCCGAGTCGTTAGTTCTCGCTCAGGGGACAGAAAACTGGCACGGATCTCTGACACACACTCGCACAGCTACAAGCTCCTGAAGTTGTTTGGGTTCGATTACACTAGCTGATCCCTAAATCTGGAAATGAACTCGAAGCTTTTCTTCCCTGAGCTCTTCAGCAGGCTGTGGTCTGTGGCGTACAGAGAACTCGGTGAATAGATCAAGCTCTACACAGAACGACGGTTCAGTCAGAATCCAGTCTAATTGTAGGAAACATTGCTTCATCCTCTGCTGTAGGATCAGCCATGCTTCCTCAGAAACATCTGCTGGAATAAATATATGACAGGCCTCCAGTTGAAAAAGAAACAAAAAACTGTGTGGGAGCAGGATATTCCCGAAAGACTCCGCATTTACACCAGGATTTCTCAAACGCCTAAAGAGACCGTGGTTCCGAACGAATGCGTTATCGAATAAGAAGTATCACCTGTGTATGATTTTAGTATTTGGTTCCGTATTCAGTAAAATCTTGTTTTTAAAGAAACGGTTCTGCGGCTCTGGGTAGAGATGCGTACGGTGTGTGAGATGTTAAAGCTGTCATGTAGGCCAGATCAACTGGGAATGACATTTTCAGCTCAGTTGTAGGAATACACAGCTCTCTTGTGACTAGCTGCTGTAGTGGCCATTCTGACGGGAATGATTTCTCTGCCTTCATGGCAAAATCCCTGAATAATTTAGATTCCGTGCGAGTGTGTGCGTGCGTGCGTGCGTGCGGTTCACTGATTCGTTACATTCGAGTAAATCTGATAAAAGCTATAGGCTGTAGATGACCTCACTAATTTATTATTCATTTCAGCCATTTGAAAACCCGATTGTAACGGTGTGCATTATGGGTAATGCACACAACTGTTCACGGTAACATTTGGGATATAGCCATTAATTGTCCTGTGGTCTCCTGTCCACTGTTTCAAAGTTTGCACACACAGGTCACAGTAATATATAGGGCTGTGACGGTGACCATGACAACCGCACCACCGCGGTGGTAGTTTGCCACCATGGTGGTGGAGTTCCACGTGCGGTGGTGTCATATCACACGCGACGTTAAGGTTTCTGATTGAGTGGGCACTATTACAAGTACAACGTACAACGTTTTGTATACAAGTATTATAATAATAATAATAATAATAATAATAACAGTTACAATATTAATTTGTATTTATAGCCTACTATGTAATCATACTCAAACCTGCCAATCAGGCAAATTCTGCGGTGTCTCAGATGTTACATCGGCGATCTGGGAACATTTTAATGAGAGAAAATCTTGCGACTGTGTTTCACTCCATCTCTTTACTATCCACTTCTCTCCTCTGCGGGTCAATCGTAATACCGTATCCCACAGCGCCATCAGGCTGTTTCTCATTGCAACAACACGACACAACAAGGCTGCATTGAGTTGTTTCAGTTGACGGAAGTGCTAAAATAAAGCCGCGTCTAATGTTTTTATTTAATTTATGCCTATAAAATTATATATATATAATATTATATTTTGGCTAATAATGTAATGGTCCACAAAGTTAATGACTAAACCAGCCTGGTGGTCAAAGCTGCCACCATCACAGTCCTGGTAACATACTGATTGCTATTGGTTGATGTGTTTCTGTTGCTAGGCGCTGGGAGGGCGGTGACCCGGGCGTGTCCAATCAGAAGACGCCGACCACCATTCTGCTGAGTCCTGACAAGAAGTTCCACAGTTTTGGTTACGCAGCAAGAGACTTTTACCATGACCTGGACCCCACCGAGTCAAAGCAGTGGCTCTACCTGGAGAAGTTTAAAATGAAACTTCACACGACTGCGGTACACACACACACACACACACACACACACACACACAAATAATGCCTTACAGGAAACAATACACTTCCATTCGAATTGGGGTCAGGATGGGATGATATTGCGATTATAGTGCAGTATGAATGAATGAGTCTTTACTGATCACGTATACATTACAGCACAGTGAAATTGTTTTCTTCACATCCCGCGGCATGTCAGGAAGCTGGGGTCAGAGCACAGGGTCAGCCATGATACAGCGCCCCCTGGAGCAGAGAGGGTTAAGAGCCTTGCTCAAGGGCCCAACAGTGGCAGCTTGGCAGTTCTGGCGCTTGAACCCCCGAACTTCCGATCAGTAACCCAGAGCCTTAACCGCTAAGCCACCACTACCCCCAAAATCTGTATTATTGTGAACAGAATTTTTGAGCACAGCACCTAATAACAGTTATTGTTATGTCCTGAGGAGGACAGAAGCAGCTTTCTGAGTGTCCTGCTAGAAAATTAAGATTCAGTGTCATTTCAGTGCTGTTGTCTTTGGGTCTTCTTATATTTGAAATGACCTGCTGGACGTTAATCAGGTGTCTCTTAAGCTGTTTTTGTCAGTAGGTGATAGAAAAGTCAAGCAATCTAAACCTAAAGTGAAAATGTGTACATCATTTGCAATATACGTGTAATTATTAATATAAATGTGTCAAACACATTTTTTGTAATAAGGTAGACCCGACAACCTGGGTTATTTATTTATTTATTTATTTATTTATTTATTTAAGCGTTGTGTGCATAGTTTAACGGGAATGTAGCCAATGTACCCAGTATTATAACAATGATTATACATACACCTGAGTGAATTTTATCTCTTCATATATTAAACAGCATTAATATGGCTTTTACTTAGTCTGTGTGTTTTACCTGTTTATTTTCCTCGCCAGAATCTGTCCATCGATACAGACCTCCACGCAGCCAATGGGAAGAAAGTGAAGGCTCTGGATATATTTGCCTACGCTCTGGCCTTCTTCAAGGAACAGGCTCTCAAAGTAAATCCCATTGTGCTGTGCATGTGTGCAGGGATTTATTTTCATTTTGTTGGTGTCTGTCTTACGCTGTGCTCCGGTTGGCTGCAGGAGCTGAGCGACCAGGCGGGGACGGAGTTTGATAACGTCGACGTCAGATGGGTCATCACTGTTCCGGCCATCTGGAAAATGCCGGCAAAGCAGTTCATGAGAGAGGCTGCGTATAAGGTACAGACACGCATGCAGGCATGAAATGTCTTCTTCTGTTTTTCGCATTCTGTTGGGTTTCTCGCGTACAGATCGACTGTCATCAGACTGTGTTAGTGCTGCACCAGTCCCGTATTTCAGTTTTATTGAGTATGATGCCAAGAACAGAGCGCTGAGTATCAACCAACATTCAGTTACGAGTCCTCTTAGGACAGAACCCTGTTCCTGGAGATCTACAGTACCTTCATGAAGACGTCTGTGCCCACCTTACCATCTAATCATTGCCTTAAGGGGTTCACGATCAACTTAAACAGGTGTGTTAGATTTTGGTTGGAGCTGAAACCTGCAGGAAGGTAGAGCTCAAGGAGGGAGAGGCTCCGTGACCACTGTCTTAGGAGTTAAGAGACGTGTCGAAGGTGTGCTGGTGACGTTTTTTGTCACGTTTGGCTTCTGGGAGAATATTTGTCACACACGACTAGCTCTTTCTGTCTTACACACACGTTTATAGAGACCTTCGCTTCATTGCCAATCTTTCTTTCTCACTACCAGGGTACACATTTTTATCTCCATGATCAGCTCGGTATTTGTCGCAGCCTCCTAGTGGATGGGTTTGACATCGCAGCCCTTCTGTAGCTCCTTGTAATGATGCTTTAAAGCTACAGGGTGAGAAAGCGCTAAAGTGCACTAAACTGCATCTTAAACACGAGAGTTTGAGAAGATAGGAGAGCAAATGCCTGAGCGAGGAAAAATAAGCCAAAAGAAAAGTAAAATCGAGAGCGATAAAAGGAGCGAAAGTAAGAAGAGATGAGAGGGGGTTTAATAAATGACCGTGATCTCACCCTTTTACGACACTCTCTTATATGAGCGCCATCTCGACCACCTCCCAACACACACACACACACACACTCAGGCATATTGTCTGGCTCTTTCTCCCCATCCTCCAGTGCAGCACTGTGTGTGTGGCAGGAGACAAGGTTAGAGGAAAGGGAATACTACACGGGTATGGAGAGAGAGAGAAACAGAGGAAGGGAAAGGGAGGATGAACGAAGGAAGAGAAAGGGATCAACAGGTGAGTGCATAAGAAAGACCTGGAAAGAGAGGTATGGACGAGGGAGGGAAAGCGATGGAAGGGAGAGGTTGAGGAAGAAAGGAATACCTGAGAATGAGAGAGGATGAAAGAGTGACAGAGAGGAAAAGTGAAAGACAGGATGAGGGAAGGATTCTCAAATAAACGCATCACTTTTGTGCCTTATTAACAAAGAACACACACATACACACTGAGCTATCACACCATATTATAGAAAGAAAAACACCCAGAGGGAAAGAAGAAGGAAACAAAGACCGAATAGATGAATTTGTAAGTGGATGGATGGATGGATGTTTGGACAGATGGAACACCAGAGCTTGAAGTGTGTAGGGGAGCGTAAGGCGTGGCTGTGTCCTAGATGCTTGCACATGGGAGGGGGGAGGGTGTTGCAGTACGAAGGAGATAAAGAACAAACGGAAGAGAGATAATTACAGATGGAGAGAGCGAGGCATGGGAAGTGAGAACTGCACTCTAGAGAGCACTGGTGTAAAACTGTCTCACTTGATGATGCCCGTCTATAATAAAGCGCGCCATGGATTAAACATGGCTGCTCAAAATAGTGTGTGTGTGGGGGGGGCGGGGGGGGGGGGGGGGGGGCACTGAATTAACGTCAGTGAGAGCCAGCGACATACAAACCTGGATTTTACACACTTCTATTTTTATACACAGAACGTAATGGGGGGAACAATCTAAATGAGGTCAGATTAGAAAGTCCTCCCAAGTCTTTATGGTTTTAATTAAATCCAGCTCGAAATCTATACGGAGCATTTAAAAAAAAAAAAAAAAAAAAAAAAAAAAAATGTTTACCATTTTTGTTCATTGCATCAGAATGCAATGAAATTTGGAGCTTTTAAATACCTTCTGATTTTCTTCTACCTCACCATGCGTGGAAAATAATAATGACCATTAATATCCTAATAATCATTATAACTCCTCTCCATGTGCACATCGTGGCAAAAAAACAACAACCCTGAGATTGTTTTACTCAGGTGGCATGTCACAGAATGGGAAACGTGTCATCATTTCATTTTCACATCATCTTTAACATCCTAACAGCAAAACGTTCAACACCGCTTTGTCTTTTTCCCCCCATCCGTGTCGTGGGTGTGTTTTTAGGCAGGTCTGGCCTCGCGAGACAACCCCGAACAGCTCATCATCGCTCTGGAACCCGAGGCCGCCTCCATCTACTGCCGCAAGCTCCGCTTACATCAGATCATCGACCTCGGCGAGAAGACGTCCGTCAATGGCTACAACGCAACTGAGAACGTGGGGGCGTCGATGGTGCAAGGTTGGTAGCACCTACTTTCTCACACACACACACACACACACACACACACACACACACCTGGATGTTAAGTATGAAATAAATAAACCATCACTCTTAGAGGACCTTGGAGTAGTTTGTCCACATAATTACATTTTAGACCAATACTAAAATTAATAATAATAATAATAATAATAATAATAATAATAATAATTTTTTTAATGACGTTTAAAGTGCTTTACGGTATAGGCAAGAGCATGACAGCTAGGCAGGACATGTAAAATCAACTTAAACGTTAGTAAAATAAGTGAAATCTATAGTGCTATGATGTCTTGGGTGCATGTAAAGAAAATATTTCAAACAAAGATATGTTCCAGAATGTTAAGTGAAGTTTCTATATAATAAATTACCATGGATGATGGATGGGTGCAAAGAATTAAATCATTAATTGGGTTGAAAACTCTTTAAAAATTCATCAAAATTTCAAACATTTCCACAGTTCTTTTATAGACTCTGGCGGTCCGACTTGCTTCAGTTTCTTGCAGGTAATTCCAGAGAACCTTTAATATTTTTTTTTTTTATCTGGAAATGAGATCTATATACTTAATAAAGCAGAAAAGCAATTATCCACATTTTAGAAATTTTTATTTATTTATTTATTTTTAAAAACAACAACATTGAGTTATTCTCAACGCCGGTAAAAAGATGAGTTAAGTTTGAGGGATTTGTTAAGCCGAAGATGTAGACGTTCTGCTGTTCCTGTTCAGGATTTCTCATACACAGCTGGATGGAAGCCCCACTCGTGTCATTTTGGTGATTTGGGAATCCAGTTTGTAAGACGTTTTTTAAAAATTTTTACCCGAAATCAAGCAGTTAACCATCAGTGCAATGACTACTGATTTATTATATTGGTGACACAGTGATCTCTAGAGCGAGGTTTACTAGTTTAAATACTGAACCCCCCTCCTGATGACACATGTTGGTGATGGATGTATACGTTGAGTATCTATAGCATGTCTTTCCCCCTGTTTTTAAACACAGATGGTAAATCAGTACAACTGCCATGCAGGTGCAGGTGTCAGGTCTGATATCGGAAACCTGACGAGATCAGCAGCTCAGTGGGCTTTTACTGCCCCACAGAAACTCTGTGTCACCCGGAAGAGAGATGAGCTCGTCGACTGGGGAGCCGTATATTCACCCTAAACCTCAGGACCGAGAGATGGAAAGATAGAATAAGAGCGCGAGAGAGGGAGGGGTAGATAAAATACTGTTTAAAACAAATTAATATACAAGTTTCGAAATTAATGGATCCGGAAATTGGTGACGTTTATGCGTTGGTCTTCTTTAAGCTCTATATCGATGCGTATGTGTGATTACCACGGACAACGTCGACATGTTTCCACTGTTCAGACAACGTATTTATTCAAAACTCGCTCAGAATGGATGTCTGAGCGCACGTGTGGTATTCCTTCAACATGTTTACGATACGGTTTAAGCAATATGGCATGAGCACGAGTGTACCGGATATCCGCACGGCCGCGATTCGGATGTGGACACGGGGCCGTATCGTGTACGACAGCACGACTGTGAGTGCGATTATTGCTTTTATACAACAGTTGCATAAACAAGAAATGAATATAGAGTGATTTCAAATAGTTTCGCTCCGTCGATGAAAATAGTTCCTAAATATCGGCACTCTTGGAACACCGCTTGTACAACTAGGTGTTGTAGAATTCAAATAAAAACTATATAACATGAATAGAACATGTGTAGGATAAGGAGAAACTTACTGAAGCTGAAGGTTTTGTGGTATCCATGTGTGATCTGGCCCAAAACAGCCCATGATGGCAAAGCACATCCACACATCAGCTGCTTACCTCTGGAAAAAATAGTTCCATCACTGGAAGGTTTATTATACAGATTTTTAAAAGCTTAACGTACAAATCCAGAATAATTCACGAAAGTATTCTGCTAAAATCTTTTTTGAGATCATGTATTGGTTGAATTACACACCTGCCCTTAAACTTCCGTTAGTCGGTCCTTTCCGGAATCTGCAATCACAGAGATTAACGCAAAAAATCCTCAGTATTCGGAGGACCTTGCGATTTTTCAAAATCTCGAGACGTGTCGTGTGACGTCGTCACGCCGCACGTTCCACCAAGCCGTCTTCAGTTCACGTGCATCGAACATGAGTACAGCTATGAGTACGTCACTTGGCGAAAGACCGCGCAAAACAATTTCGTGCGATTGCAATTTCACCCATTCAAGTAGTTTTCTGCAAAAAGAAAAGAAAAAGCAGAAGAAAAACTCGGCGAAATCCTGTACAGATTCATTTATAAGCGAGTTCTGAGAAAAGGAGTTTTCTATCTTTCTCGGAGCAGGGAAATGTTTAGAAGTTGTCTTTGTGGTAATCACACACACATTACAGATGTGCTGGAACGGAATTAAGCTAAAAAAAATAAATAAAAACAAAAACAACAACAAAACACCTGTGTATTCCTTAGAAGGGATGAAAGGAGAACGGGTAGATGTGTAGAAGGTTAAATATTCATGCAGTGTGATTCTTTTCATTCCCTTCCTTTGTGCCATGTTGCTGCTCAAAATCGCCCTTCCAGTAACACGCACATGCACACACACACACACACGGCTCAGACGCACAAAAGTGACTCACACTGCTCAACGATTTTATTTGTTTACCAGCAAATGAAAGAAATCATTGGCAGTCTGAGGTGAGTGTATTTTCAGATGTGAAACTTTCCAGAGGGCATTGATTTGAATTTTTTTTTTTTTTTTTTTATTCCTCCATAAATGCATTTATCCTGAATATATCCAATGCGGCGCTCCCTGAAATCTTGTTAAGTGCTGACTGGGGATTTTGATCATCATTGATGGTGTCAGACAGCATTGAAGTTGGCTATTTGACACCTCGTGTTCCTGGAAGGGGCGTGTCCTGAGCTTCATATGAGAGCGGTTTACATGGAGGTGTTGCCTGGTGCACAGAGCACACATCACTAAAACTGTACGTGCAGAATTATATAATAAATCCACATAAAGAGCGTGTCAGAAATTAAGATGACATGATTTATCGTAAAAGATTAGTCTGAAATTGCTTCCTCACTCACTTACTGTAAAGACAAGGAGCGGTGAGACACCGGAAACACACAATCATGACTTCTATCGCCTGAGCCACATCTCCCTGCAGTTCCCTGGTGTCCCACTGAAGCTCAGCAAGGTTGAGCCTGGTCAGTACCTGGATGGGAGACCTCCTCGGAAAACTAAGGTTGCTGCTGGAAGTGGTGAGGGCAGCAGGGGGCGCTCATCCTGTGATCTGTGTGGGGACTAATACGCCAGTGTAGTGACGGGGACACTGTACTGTAAAATCAGCACCGTCTTTCAGATGAGACGTTAAACCGAGGTCTTGACTCTCTGTGGTCATTACACATCATACACATCTTTTACTTATCGTAAAAGAGTAGGGGTATAACCCCGGCGTCCTGCCGAAATTCCCCCATTGGCCCTTCTGTATCATGGTCCCCTAATAATCTGAATTTGCTACATCACTCTCTCCTCTCGTCTCCAGTGTGTGGTGGGCATTCTGGCGCACTATGGCAGCCGTCACATCTTCCAGGTGGACGCTACACACTAGGGGTGGTTGAGGAGATCCCCCCACACCCCCCCCCCCAAATATTACGTAAAGCGCTGTATAAACATGGACACATACCCTTATAGGCTACCTAGCTGGCCTTTGAAAGTCTGTTGAAATTAGTTTTGTGAGCTAGCTGGCTAGATGTTATGCTAGTTAAATCAGTTAATGCTAGCCACATTATGAAAAGGTAACACTTTTTGTGTTCATTAAATAAGATACTATAGAACTAGCTAATTCTATGCGTAAAGGCTACGTTATAAAACACGGTCTACTTTATTTATTTATTTATTTATTTATTTATTTATTTATTTATTTTATCTGTGATGATGAAAAGATCCACAAGGTATGGCTTCTAGTCGTTCCAGGTGAGTGATAAACACTTGAAGACCTTCTGATCCTGCTAACAGGTGCAACCGGCCTGAAACATTTAGCACACAATCACAGTTGATTTTAATGTCTTCTTACAGAAAAGAACTGGAAAAGGGCGTAAAGAGTGTAGCCCAATGACTAGTCTATCGGTAATGTAATGAATATTAAATGTAAATTGAATATTAGCCTACAGTATACCTCAGAGAAGCTAAATTTATCCCACCAGTATATTGTATGACAGTATTTGAGATAACAGAATTCTGTCATGCCTGTAGCAGTGTTGGGGAGACGCTAACTAAAAGTAGCGACACTTATTAACAATAATAATAACAATGAGTTTCATTTATAGCCCAGGTGTTGTTGTGCATGAAGGTCAGCAGGTGAGGAAAGACCCAGAGATGCACACTGTCTTTCTGTGTTATAGGAAATCCCAATCCTCGCTCTTTTTTTAACAATTTACACTTCCTTTCTGAGGACGGAGAAGCTACAGCTCGGCCCAGGCAGCCCTGTTCTTCTGTTATTATCACGTGTCAGGTTTAAGAGCCGCGTGTCATCCTGCATTACGTGAACGTGTAACTATGGAAAAGGTGGCGTCCTGTGTTGAAGTAATCCACTTTCCATTTCCTCACTGAGCTCATGGAAACGTCTGTGTGAGATTTCCATTTGCAGCCCTGACTGCTGAAGTGAGTGGAAATTACAGCTCACAACATGCACCGCTGCTCATGCTGCTGAGTTCGATCCCAATTAATTTGCAAAGAATATTGTTTATTACAGGTATTTGCTTGATACAAACGACCCATTTTTATACTTGGTAAGCATCCGAATGCAGAGATAATGCAGGGTAAAACGTTTGATGTCGTACCATCGTCTGTACAATTGGCATGCAAGCAGTGAGCACTCAGCTAATTAACATTTCCAGGAAGATCATTCCTGTAGACTAGATGATGCGTCTCCTGTTTCTGTCATCCTGTTGCCTTGCTGCTCTAATGTCACACAAACATTCACAGCTTCATGAGCACTTTTTCTTCCACCTCCTCACACGCACTCCCTCTCTCTCTGTCAATAACCAGCCAAGGAACACGTGCGTCGCAACCGGCAGAGTCGCACCTTTCTGGTGGAAAATGTCATAGGAGAGCTCTGGTCCGAACTCAGTGAAGGTAGAGTTTCAGTTCTCTCTCTTTCTATCTCTCTCTCTCTCTCTCTCTTGCTGTTTGATTTTCTCTCTTCCTTCTTCGTTCATTTGATTCTCACTCTTGCTGTGACACTGTGTTTTTGTTTTTGTTTTGTTTTTTTCTTTCTAACGCTAATCTCATGCAGAATGAAATGCCGCCTCCTCTTCACACACGCATAGATGCACTCACCAGGCACTTTAAAAGGAACATCTGTACACCTTCTCATTGCATGAATTCAAGCAGTGCAACGCATAAAATCACATTTAAGGTCACCCCCACCCCCACCCCATTCTCACGTATGATGTGAACATTAATGGCCTGTATCTTGCATGATTTTACGCACCAAAACTGAACAGAAAGCAAGATTGGAAAACGACCGTTCGATAATTTTCCAATCTTCAACTGTCCGGTTTCGTTGACCGTGTAACCAGTGTAGCCTCAGATTCCGGTTGTTGGCTTACAGGAGTGGAAGCTGATCTTCTGCTGTTGTAGCCCGTCCGCCCTCAAGCTTTGATGTATTGTACATTCTGAGATGGTTTTCTGCTCACCACGGTTGTAAAGAGTGGTTATTTAAGTTTAATCAGCCTTCCTGTCTGCTTGAACTAGTCGAACCATTCTCCTCTGACCTCCCTCAACATCAAGGCACGTGCTGGGGTTTTTTTTTTTGTTTGTTTTGTTTTCGTTTTGCACGATTCTGTGTAAACTCTAGAGACTACTGTGCATGAAAATCCCAGGAGATCCATAGTTTCAGTAAAAAAATCAAACCAGCCCATCTGGCACCAACAACCCTACCATGGTCAACGTCACCAAGATCACATTTTTTCCCCCTTTCTGATGTTTGATGTGAACATAAACATAAGCTCTTGACCTGTATCTGCATGATTTTTTTTTTTTTTTTTGCACTGTACTCCTGCTAAATGATTGGTTGATTTTGTACAAGTACATGAATGAAGTGATGTTCCAAATAAAGTGGCCAGTGAGAGTAGCTGGATGGATAAATGTATAGATGAATTAATATATGGCGGGATAGACAAATAGATGGCTGAACAGGTAAGTGGATGGATGGGAGGTCAGGCGATAGACAGCATGGATATGACCAGATAGATTTGAACAGACCTACAGATTGGTGATAAATTATATGAAAATACAACATAGTGGGGTTAGTAATGTGTTAGACCACCATGAGCCACCAGAACAGCTTCATTGTGCCTTGGTACAGATTCTACAAGTCTCTGGAACTGTACAACAGGGACGAACTTCTTCCAAAAGATATTCGCTCAGGTAATTTTTTTTTAATGATGTTGGAGAAGGCTAACATGTCAGTCCAAAATGTCCCGTAGGTATCTACTAGGGTTGGAATCGGGCAAAAATGAAAGGCATAGTATATGATTTTCATCCTCATGAATTATTCAGTGAGCCCTACCCTGTGAATGGGGGTGGAGTCATCCATCAGGATAGAAAGGTTTTATCGTAGGATAAAGGTGATCAGTCAGAAGAACGTTGTATAGATTGTCAGCAGCTCTTCCCTCGCATTTTCACCCATACAGCGATTTTATCACCAGTAGGTGTTCCTGCTACTGGTTGCCATTTGCCGTTAAAATGAAACATTCTTGAGGGCGAGCGTTTGTATATAAAATTCACCAGTGTGTATATATGCACCACATCCTACGAGATGAAGGAGAAAGCAGTGTGTGTTATTTGCCACTGTGCCCATCTGCAGCAAAAGTGTAAATAATCCAGACTCGCAGGCAGCATGGCGGATCATGGATCATGTGCGCTCTACTGTCTTCACTCCCATTGGTAATGATAACGAGTCACATATACAATACATTACAGCACAGTGAAATTCTTTTCTTCGCATACCCAGCATGTTAAGAAGTTGGGGTCAAAGCACGGGGTCAGAGCGCAGGGTCAGCCATGATACGGCACCCCTGGAGCAGAGAGGGTTAAGGGCTTTGCTCAAAGGCCCGACAGTGACAACCCGGCAGCGCTGGGGCTCGAACCCCCGACCTTCTGATCAGTAACCCAGAGCCTTAACCTCTAAGCCACCACTGCCCCCATTAGTAGTCACTGCACCAAGTCGCTCCAAATTTGCATAAAGATAAACTTTTCTCAACTTTGTCGCGTGGCTGGACACGCCCACATCTAGTCGCCAGCCGTCGCTCATGTCGACGGAAGTCACCAGCTCTCATTGAAAATGAAGCCGGTGTGGAGTGGAGCCAAACCATGGTGGCAAAATAAATACACTTACATCTACAGTATTAGCGGGTGTCATTTCAGGCGAAGTGATTTGAAGTCTCTATCAAAAACACACATTCATCATAGTTCAGTAGGCCAGGAATTAAGAATAACATCAAGCTGAACCCTGTAAGCGGAAAAAAGAAAACACACCAGTCAAGGGTTTTTAATAGATTAAATATATGCCTGGTGAAGAGGAAGGTTATTTAGTCTTCGTTTGAAAATGAAATTTATTTCCCCTACAGCATAACAGAGCGGTAGGACTTTTGTCACCTGTCTGTAAATGGAGGGACGGGTATATTGGTGGATGGATGGAAGGATAGTTAAATAGATAAATGGAAGATAGATACAAAAATTAGGAAGATGGACTGGTGGATACAGTGGGGGAATTAAGTATTGTACGTGTCAACATTTTTTTTTTTCAGTAAATATATTTGCAATGAGGCTATTCACATGAAATTTTCACCAGACTGTGGTGAGATTCACTCAAGAAATCCACAAATATAAAGAATTTACAACATTAAAGTCCATAAGTAAAGTTATGTTTAATAAAGCGGAATGACACGGGGGGGGGTATTGAACACGCTAAGAAAAAACAGTTCTCCGAGGCAAGATGAGGCAAGGAACCAGCTGAAATCCGTAAGTAATTTATACCCCCTATCTGTGCAAATTATTATCAGCTGGGTTAGTAAATTGATGGTCTTTAAAAAAGCTTTTCATTACCAAAGTATCACACAAGAAACATCTCATGATGGGTAAAAGCAAAGAGCTCTCCCAAGACCTTCGCAACCTTATTGTTACCAAACGTATTGATGGAATCGGATACGGACGTATTTCAAAACTTCTGAATCCTCCAGTAAACACCATTGGAGCTATTATCCACAAGCGGAAGCAATATCACTCCGTCATCAACTGGCCACGGACAGGAGCTCAACGCAATATTTCTGACCAGAGAGTCGGAGAATAGTCAGAACAGTAGCACAAGAGTCAAGGACCACTCAGAAAGCGCTCCAGAAACACTTGGAGGCAGCAGGTACCATCGTCACAGAGAAAACAATAGGAAATGCACTCTAGTGCTCACGCTCACCCGCAAGATTCCATTACTAAAGAAAAGGCATGGCGCAGCTCGTATAAAGTTTGCTACAACTCCTTTGGACAATCCTATGAAATACTGGGAGAGTGTAGTCTGGTCAGACGAGAGCAAAATTGAACATTTTGTCTGTCATACTACACACCATGTTTGGAGAAGAAATGTCACTGCACATCACCCTAAAAACACTACACCAACAGTGAAGTTTGGGGGTGGAAGCATCATGCTGTGCGGCTGTTTTTCATCACATGGTAACTGGCAGACTTCATATAATTGAAGGAACGATGAATGGAGGCCTTTACCGGGAGATTCTTGAGAAGAATCTGCTGCCATCCACCAGGATGATGATGAGATGTGGTGGACTTTCCAGCAGGACAACGATCCAAAACATACAGCAGAGGAAACTCTCAACTGGTTTCAGAGGGAAAAAAATCCAGGTGTTAGAACGGCCCAGTCAATCACCTGACTCCAATCCGATTGAACAAGATTTAAAGACAATATGTTTAGAAGAACGGGCCAAAATCACACCTGAATACCGCGGCCCATTAATTTCTTCATACAGGAAGCGTCTTGAAACCGTCATTACAAACCAACAGGCTTCTCCACTAAGTATTCGATATATTTTAGTTAGTGTGTTCAATACTTTTTACCTGTGTCATTCCTCTTTATTACGCACAACTTTATTTATGGACTTTAATGTGTGGATTTCTTTATATGTGTGGATTTCTTGAGTTAATAATATAAAAGTCTGTTGAAAATTGCATGTGAATAGCCTCATTGGAAATATATTTACTAAAAAAAAAAAATGTTGACACGTGCAAGACTTATTTCCCCCACTGTAGGTTGATGGATGGATGGATGGATGGATGGAGGGATAGCTACACACATAGTCAGGTGCCTCATCCACCAATAAATGATTACTTATTTCTCTGTGGACTAGAAAAATGAAGGCGGGCCATCTTTCTTAACGGCCCAAAACGTGCAGCTCCAAGATTGTGAACTGCTGAAGTACGACATTTAACCCCTTTAGATCCTATTTTTGAGCAATTTCACATTCTTTATTTTTAGGTTTCTAACATTTTAAGTTCCAAGGTTAGAAATACAATATTAATTTTAGGACATCCTGGGCTAGCTGAACATCTTCAGTTGATGGCATGTCCTAAGAGAATTTGGACATTATCTTCTTCACCACTAAACACCAAAATTATCTGGTGAAATGAATACATTTTTAGCATGGTTTCAGCAGTGTGAGATTTTTAGAAATAAAAAGAGTAGGGTTTGCATGATGTAGAGCTTTAATGGGAGATAGTACAGTGAGGGGAAATAATGTGTGTAAAATGTTTTATATGAATTTTATCCCGTAACCTGTATACTGTAGTACAGTGATCATGCCAGTAGGTTCAGCCAAAATAAGATCACTGCAGTGATGTAAATACATCTAGAGTGCTTTGAAGCCCATTCTGGACTTTTATGACTTTATACAGACTATATCCCTCTGTTTGTATCTGAGGGGGTTTCAGTGCCTAATTAAATGAGTCCAAAATCTATTGCTCACTACATTATCACTGCTATTTCTCTATAAAAAAAAAAAAAAATCTGTTGTGGCTCGACCTGTAGTCAATCACAGTCGTGTGTGTATATCATGACCTCTCATGACCTCTATTTCCTGTTCCCAGGCGACAGATATGTGGTGGTGGATTGTGGAGGAGGGACGGTGGACCTCACGGTGCATCAGATCCGTATGCCTGAAGGTCACCTGAAGGAGCTCTACAAGGCCTCGGGTGAGTCATGTTTATTTAGTAAGTGCATTCAAAATTATGACTATAGAACGCTGCATAAGCTGGTTGAATTAATTATTAAAGATAAAACCATAATGAACGTTTAAAAAAAGAGATCAAATTAAACACAAATACAACAAAGGGAATGGTACTGTTGGAGGACACAAATCAGTCTGTACAGGATTTTTGTTTTTTTGTTTTTTTTTGGGGGGGGGGGGGGGGGGGTTAGATTGTTGCTGCCAAAAATGCTTGATTTTGCTGCGGGTATTTTCAAAATTTGTTGAGTGTTTTTAAAAAGTCAATTTGAAAATTACTTGAATCGGCGAAATTGCAAGTGCACAAAATTATTTTACGCGCAGTGATGTTTGTTGGGAAATGAGACCTTTTAGCTGTACTCATGTTCGACGCATATGAATGGAATAGGCTGAATGACGTCACGCGGTGCATTGTGATGACGTCACATGACTCATCTTGACACAAATCTTTGGAAAATCCAATTATGTAATTATGTAAAATAACTTGTTCTTCATAATTACCTGTGTGACAAAGATTTTACCAAGGGTGCCAATAATTCATTGGCATTGGGATTGGCATTTTGCAGCATCACTTCAACTGTCTCTCCTTAATTTCTGCTATGAAAGACGCATTGCCCTCACTGACCTGTGCCTGTAAGATGATTAGTATTGATCTCTCTCTCACTGTCGTGCACTCTCGTGCTCTCTCTCTCTCTCTCTCTCTCTCTCTCTCTCTCTCTGCAGGGGGTCCATATGGTTCGATCGGCGTCGACTATGAATTTGAGATGCTGCTCTGCAAGATCTTTGGTCAGGATTTTATCGATCAGTTTAAGATAAAGAGACCGGCTGCGTGGGTGGACCTGATGATAGCGTTCGAGTCCCGCAAGAGAGCTGCGGCCCCCGACCGCTCCAACCCACTCAACATCAACCTGCCCTTCTCCTTCATCGACTACTACAAGAAGTTCCGCGGCCACAGTGTGGAGCACGCGCTGCGCAAGAGCAAGTGAGTGGGCGGAGTCACAGGGTCAGGTCTCTTCGGCACTGTTCAGATTTGTTTATTTATTTCTTTATTTTCGGGCAGCCACGCATCTAGGCATCAGTGTAGGTTATAGATGGTAGAGATATGGGTAGATGAACAGATATCTCAAGCTGGTCGTTTGATCGCAATAATCGTTCAATAGTGCATTAAGGGAAAACTGCTGTTAAAACCAAATAAAACTTTTTATCACGATAATGGGATTAAATGAGGAATTTATTTCTTGTTTCCTGCCTCAGTGGTCTGACTCAGATAAAGTGTCCACTCCAAGCAACACTTCCAAAATTGCTTAATTACAGACGATTTGCACAAATTGTGTGAACACAGCTGTGCTCTCTTGCTGACTCGTGGTCTGTGTGGCAAACGCGTTATCGTTATAGACCGTCAGCTGTGTCATGGCCTACTGTGTCTAAAGCAGCTCTACTGCGCCGTTCCAAATCCATCACAGTATTGCCCAGTTAAGTGTTTTATTTGACGCCGTTCGGGTTTGTGCCCTTTGGTTTTAAACCGTTTACGAAGGAGGTTTAGGCTAATGGCTTTGGGTAGAAGAATAATGAAAGCTTCAAATGTCACCTAAAGGAGCAGTAAATGGAAAAAGGACCGGACGGTAGAAATCAGCACGTCCAGAATGATGAGACTATACGGTTTGTGATGATGTATTAAAAAACAACAACCTGACAATTAGCGTGCTAATTGCGTTATGTTGCCCCAAGAAGGGGTACATGCCGACAGATCAGTATCTTGACTCTCTTAATGCGGTCTTCTGAGTGGGGAAGCTTATTTCTCTGGATTGTGTACACGCCGTCTCTACTATTAGATATTTGAGTGTTTGCATTAACAATATTTTGTTTCTGTTTACTGGTGCCGAAGAAACTAAGCACAATAATGATTATTAACATTAATGATGATATAAGTAAGTCTTTTTCTCTGTGATTGTGTGTAGTGTGGACTTTGTAAAGTGGTCATCTCAGGGCATGTTGAGGATGAGCCCGGATGCCATGAACGCTCTGTTCAAGCCCACCATCGACCACATCATCCGGCACCTCAGTAAGTGTCTGTCTATAGACTCCATCTCTTCCTTGTACCGAGTAAACAGAATCGGATGGTTAGCACTCTCCTCTATAACCTTCTGTAACCATAGCAACAATTATGCGTTTTTAAAACAAAAACGCACTAGTGTAAACAGGGCCTTTTTGCTTACAGTACGCATAGATCCACCACTAAGGGAAAGAACATAAAGCCTGATTTTATGCCATAAAAAGACTATATTTAATGCAGTATGTAATTTTTTTTTGTTTTTTTTTAGAAGCTAGAAAATGTATAGTGAGAGAACTGGCTTGATGCCCGAGTAGCAATTTATCAAACTGATTCAGGTTTAAACATTCCCTTTCTGTGAGACACATGGGCTTCTATACGTTTTGATTTCAGAAGCCGGTTCTGTATTGTAAATACAGTTGTGCATGCACTGTGCGCATGATTTTAATTTATTCTCCAGTCCCTCCAGGATTGCATGATTTTGCGGTTGCAGAGATTAAAGCAAAATCAAGCGATATTAGGAGGAGATTGCAATCGTTTAACATTCCCGCAGATTTCGGCCAAGACGCGTCGTGCGACGTCATCACAACGCGCATCCAGTCAAATCTTTGATTCACGTGCGTCGAAAATGCGTACAGCTAAAAGGTCTCGTTTGAGTAAGTGTGTAGGAATTCTCGGTGCAGGTCGGGAATTTGTGTTCCTCTAACTTGTGGTGTACCTCAGGGCTCGATTTTGGGCCCGCTGCTTTTCGTTGTATTCGCTCCCTTTAGGTTTGATTTTTCAGAAGCACGACGTTTCTTATCGTTTTTACGTGGCCGATACATGGGTGTACCTCCCTTTGAAACATGGGCGAAATTTTGACATGTCCTCTTTGTTGAACTGTCTTGCAGAGGTAAAGATGCTGGCTGGCAGCCAATTTTCTAACATTGAATGACTCGAAAATTAAAATGGTAGTTTTCTATTACACGGATAAATAACCACCTGGGTCCTTTATCTGTGAATTCTCATGCTCATGTAAAAAAATTTGGGAGCGATTTTTGATAACGGCCTTCAATTCGATAAACAAATCAATTCAGGGGTGAAGAGTGGTTTTTATCATCTCAGATCCATTGGGAAATTGAAAGCGTTTTTTATCAGTAAAAGACTTGGAGACAGTAATTCATGCTTTTATTTCCTCTAGGCTGGATTATTGTAGCTCGCTGTACCTTGGTGTGGCTCGGTCCTCTTTATCCCGGCTTCAATTGGTACAAAACACTGCTGTCAGGTTTCTTACAGGAACTAGAGAGAGAGGGAATATTTTTCGCCCGTTTCTGGCTTCACGTCACTGGCTGCCGGTCGAATATCGTGTTAGGTTTAAGGTTTTATTCTGTGTGCATAAGGGGTTAAATGGCCAGGCTCCACAATACATAACAGATCATCTTCTCCACCAGAACTGTTTTAGGCCCTTAAGGTCTTCATATAGGTTGATGCTGACCGTCCCACGGTCTCGTTTGATCGATTCACCATTGCCGTAGTACAATATTCAACATGGATTTAACTCTCGCAATACTTTTTATATGTTTAATAAAGTGTCGAGACTTGTAATGTTGAAGCGTTTTTCAGTTATTCAATTAACTAAAATCCCTTCGTCGGCACATAAGGATTCTGGAAAATTCCCTATTTTCTAATTCTCTGAGGAGCATGTTTATGACTTGCCATATCCTCCAACATGCTGACCCACTTGTACAGTGACATTAAATTAAATTGGAGCAAATTTCTCCACTTTCAGGAGCAGGAATGCTTCTGTTGAGAATAAACCAAGGTGGAAAAAAAATATTCAAATTTAAATTCACCACGCAGAGAAGACGAGTGCGCCGCTCTGTGCTGAGTGTGATGCATGCGGTCCCGGTTCAGTAAGTCGGTCAGGATGTGGGTCACTCTGCTTCTCAGTGGGCCGCTCAGCGATGGCCGTAGTGTGCTCCGAAATAAAACATGACGAGCCAGTGCTGCATTTTTACAACCTGTGATCCGGTAGTATACGTATGCCAAGTCTGTTTATTTTTAATCTTCTCTCGGAAAGGACATAAGCAAAGCTAGAAGTGAAGAACAGAAAGATTTGTTCGTTTTACCTGTTATTAAATGTGCACAGGGTTCAATCAAGGTGCTTGAATTTGGCTTTTTGAAATTGAAGTACTG
Source organism: Ictalurus punctatus (assembly GCF_001660625.3). Taxonomy (NCBI): domain Eukaryota; kingdom Metazoa; phylum Chordata; class Actinopteri; order Siluriformes; family Ictaluridae; genus Ictalurus; species Ictalurus punctatus. The sequence goes on along the minus strand of NC_030424.2, from coordinate 26,104,668 downwards.
GAAAACCTTGAAATTAGACTTTTTTTTTTTAAAGAGTGGCTTAGTGGTTATCACATTTACCTCAAACCTCCAGGGTTGGAGGTTCGATTCCTGCAGCCGCCCTGTGTGTGCGGAGCTTGCCTGGTCTCCTCGTGCTTCAGGGGTTTCCTCCCCAGTCCAAAGACGTGTTGTAGGCTGATTGGCTCTAGGCTCTTAATTGTCTGTAGTGTGTGAATGTGTGTGTGATAGTGCCCTGCCATGGGTTGGCACCCTGTCCAGGTCGCCCGCCTCATGCCTTGAGTACCCCGGGATAGACTCCAGGCTCCCTGCGACCCTGTGTAGGATAAGTGGTACAGAAGATGGATGGACACCTCTTGTGTAGTCCTTGAAAACAAAAAAAAAATAGTGTTTGAAACTCCTGGAATTTCATTATGAAGAATCCGTCCAAACCCTGTGTGCAGTAAATGTATGTTTTTGTCTTCCCCACAGAGGAACTGTTTGAGAGGCCTGAGGTGACAGACATCAAGTTCCTGTTCTTGGTGGGGGGTTTCGCAGAGTCGCCGCTCCTGCAGAAGGCGGTGCAGGACATGTTGCAGGGGCAGAGCCGTGTCATCATCCCCCACGATGTGGGTCTGACCATCCTGAAGGGAGCCGTGCTGTTCGGTCTGGACCCGGGCGTGATCAAGGTACGCCGCTCGCCACTCACCTACGGCGTGGGTGTGCTCAACCGCTTCGTGGAAGGGAAGCACCCGCCTGAGAAGCTGCTGGTGCGTGATGGCACCCGCTGGTGCACTGATGTCTTCGATACGTTCATATCAGCCGACCAATCGGTGGCTCTGGGTGAAACGGTGAAGCGCAGCTACACACCAGCCAAGCCTTCGCAGCAGGTCATCGTCATCCACGTGTACTGCTCAGAGCGGGAGCGCGTAGGCTTCATCTCCGATGCCGGCGTGCGAAAGTGTGGCACCCTGCGCCTCGACGTCAGCGGCACAGAGAGTCCGGCAGCGGGGGTACGCCGTGAGATCCAGACGCTCATGCAGTTCGGCGACACCGAGATCCGAGCAATGGCCATCGACGTCGCCACCAACCGCACGGTCAAGGCCAGCATCGACTTCCTCGGCCAATGAGAGAGAGAGAGAGAGAGTGGAGGAGAGAAAATGAAGGAAATTGCACCAACCCTTTGGCTGGAGATCTACTTTCCTACAGAGTTTAGTCCCAGTACAGTGCGAATAGAGCCGATTCAGCTAATCATATCCTCCTGAGAGTACCGAGAAGTCGGAGATTATTCTATTATATTACAGTTGGAAAGTGGATCTCCAGGAAGGGGATTGGCTGCTAGACAATTACAACAAATTTAACAGCAGTAACTTAAAGGAAAACTCCAGCATCGTTTCAACCTCATCTCTATACAGACTACATCTGTAGTGTATGCATAATTAACATAGCAAAGAAGTGCAACATCTTTTCGTTTTGTTTTTTTTGTGTGTGTGTGTGTGTGTTCGTTTGTTTTTTTCTCTCTATACAATACAATGCAATTTCCCATCCCTGGTCCTGGAGAACCCCATGTGCTGCACATTTTAGTGTTTTCCCTGCGCTAACACGCCCACTTCAACTCAGGAAGGGCTGTTAATTAGCTGACGAGTTGAATCACATTTGTTAAGAGCAGGGAGAGCACCAAAATGTGCAGGACAGGGGGATCTCCAGAACCTGTGCTCTACAGGGAATCCTGTTTACTCAAAAAATAAATAAATAAATCACTTATAATAGAACTGTCTCGGGGCAGCTGTTAAGGGAGTCGATAAATATTTATGCGAAACGTATTTCACGAAAAAAAAAAAAAAAACACTTGGAAGAATTTGAGGTTCTGTTTCTTACCAAATGAATCCGAGTAGCTCAGTGATCACATCAGGTTCTTGATGGTTTCGCGGTCTCCATGTGCCTTCAGGACTCCTGACGCCAGTGTTGTCGAGGCCATTTCGCTCTGGACGTGTTTCTGAAGCATTCTTAACACGCACTTAAAAAAAAATGTTCCTTACGCAACCGATACGTTCCCACACACGTTTAACGTCGCTTAACGTTTAGCGCGTAACGTCACTGTCCGAGGTTGTACTTGCGGTATACAGTTGTGTATTTGAAACATTTATTGCGAAGTTAACATCTGCCCCGTTGTAAGCAGGTCGCGAGTGTTTTCCGTTCTTCTATCGGTGTAAACAAATGTCAAAAATGTGTTAATCACGCAAGCATGACGTGTACAGTAAGTAGAGATTCGGTCGGAAACATGCAGGAGTGTTCCTTTAACAGCTGTAGTGTGCTTATGTATTATTTGAAACTGGAGGAACTAGAGCCCACTGTTAGTGTGGGCTGTTTGCTGATTTTACCGTGTGTTCACTTCATGACCTCCCAAACCCGTGCCGCTCTTTTTGTTATTCTTACCAAAATGACCAACAATCTAGTCAAGGGTTTAAAAAAAAAAAAAAAAGGAAAAAAAAAAGCAAGAAAAACTTCATGTAAACTTCACGTAGCTGGTTCAGATCGCTCTTGCTTTTTTCTTTCACCCGATCAGTTCTTAAACGCTGACGTAAGTAAGCATTGAAATTTGATTGGCTGTGACTGCCACGTATGTGCTTCCAAACAGACTGAGGAGGAAATTTCATTCTGACGTTTTCTTCGCTCTTTAGGCTTCGAGGGAAAGAGCAGAGGAGCCAGGCTTTGATGAGTTCAGCCGGATATTAAGAAAAGGCTCGTTTTCAGGCAGAGTCGCAAAAGGTTTATTCTGCTGCGTCCGGCTATTTAAAGAGTATTTATCCAGGCAAAATATCTTATCCTATCAAATAAAGATTTGATCCTTTTCGTGAAATCCTCATAGGGCTGTATTCAGAGGTATTCAGAGGTGTGACTTACGTTGAAAAATCCCCTCAGTATTTATGCAGGGAAAGTATTAAGACAATTGAATCTCTGAGATGATCGATACCTGTCTGCAGCTCACACCTTTCGTGGTTGCCAGAGATTGTCAATAGTGTCAACACTACACTTTTTTTTTTTATTTTTATATCGAGCTCTTGTATTAGTTCAGACTAATACAGTGTTGTGCGACCCCAATTCCCGAAAATGTCGGGACGCTGTGTAAAATGTAAATAAAAACAGAATGCAATGATTTGCAAATCTCCTAAACCCGCAAATCTCCTAAAACACCCCCCCCCCCCCCCCATCCCAACTTTTTTGAGACGTGTTGCCATGGAATTCAAAATGACCTTATGTTTTTTGTTTTTTGTTTTTTCCTTAAAACGGTATATTTCCTCAGTTTAAACATCTGATATGTTTTCTTTGTTCTGTTGTGAATAATGTACGTGTTTAGGAGATTTGCAAATTACTGTATTCTGTTTTTATTGACATTTTTACACAGTGTCCCAACTTTTTTTTTGGGAATTGGGGTAGTGTAAATAAGTATCTAACAGTATATGAATAAATTATTTTTTGTGTGTGTGTGTATTTACATCCCAAAACATGGTTGAAATTAGACGACGGTACTTAGACAATTAGACGCTTGGTGGTTAACACGTTTGCCTCGCACCTCCGGGGTTGGGGGTTCGAATCCCGGCTCCATGGAGTTTGCATGTTCTCTCCATGCATGTGTTGTAAGCCGATTGGCATTTCCAAATCGTCCGTAGTGTGTGAATGGGTCCGATTGTGCCCTGCGATGGGTTAGCACCCCGTCCAGAGTGCCCCGAGTTCCCTGGGATAACCTCCAGACTGCACTGTGACCCTGTGCAGGAAAAGTGGTAAAGAAAATGGATGGATGAGTCAAAACATGCAAGGAAAACAGACCTAAATTTAAAGTTCAGGATTTAAAGTGAGCCACGCCTCTGTTTAAGCAAAATTCAACCCACGTCCAAGTAGCGGTTAAATCTGGAGTTACGTCTGAGGTGTGACGATTAACTACACGAATAACTCTGAATACAGCCCAAAATCTTTGAAGGTATTTTTCTTCGAATTTAAGGCGTATTTAATTATTTTACCTCATAATTCCAGGATGGACCACAGTCACAGCGCAGCTACGCACACAAATCCTGTAGGGCAGAGAGAAAGAAAACGTGATGTGAGCATTTTAACCAGCTGTCTCTCTGAGCCACATCTCCGTCTTAACCCTATTTACGCTTTTATTTAAGGAAAGGAAATCATTGAGTCGTTACTGCAAGTAAAGTGTGCCGTTCTGAGCGTGAGGAATGTAAGCCTGGACCTGAGAGTTTATAGGAGTTAAAGGGATGTTTAGGACTCCAAAATCCAGTTTTTCAGCTACAAATCTACAGTATTTTTCGCTCAAAATCCTAGTTTCTACGTTCATGTCGAATTTTTTCAGCTCGGCAAATGGCTGACGTTACTCCAGCAAAATGTCGAGGTCTATCCATTCAAACCTCAGCTGTTAGTAGCAGAGCTCTGAGCTCATCCTTCATCATGGTCGCTAAAATACGGCAAAACCCCGACATGATCCAAGCTAGTGAAACCTCGATATAGTTTTTTTATTATTATTATTTATTTATTTTTTCCCTTCTTTTTTTTTTTTTTTTTTTTTTTTTTTTTTTTTTTTTTTTTTTAAGTTTGCTCATTGGTGCTCAGAGATTGTGTCTGTTTGGTGCAGCTCTTAATAAAGACTAACACTTTTTTTTATTTTTTATTTTTATTTTATTTTCA
>NC_030424.2:26007500-26090000 GCF_001660625.3 Ictalurus punctatus | reverse complement strand
TTCTAGCAGTACATTCTGTACGTAGCAGTATGTTCCATTCTGCCTGTGGAACGGAAATCGACTTAGCGGACGTTTTCAATCGGTATAAACAGATGAATTCTTTTATAGTCGCAAGTCTGTTATTAGATGAGTCCGGACGCTGTTGGGTTTCTGTGTGTAGAGTATCTTGACTTGTTTAGCTGAGGGGAGGGGTGTGAGCCCCCTGCTGGGCAAACAGTTCACACCTCTCCACAATAACACTGGTACAGGGATAAATCAGACAGCACAACTAACGCTTTTTTGATAGTAAAAACACTGTTTATAAGTGCCACAAAAAAAAATTATAACTTTGAAACCTAGTAGTCTACGTAAAGAAAGAAATACTTATGAAAAACTGCAATTCGTATGAACGACATCACAAATAAATTCAATGCTGAACACAGGCACCCCCAAAACAGGTCTCTCTTTTTGGCCTCAGTAAAAACGATCCTGTGCTTTAGTAATAAACAGAACAGAAGAGTTAACCAGTCTGGGGATTTTCTCCATCACACTACCCTTTAAAAACGCCTTTAAAAACCTCAAAATACAATAACCTCCAAGCTGCTGGTCGTTTTATCAGTATGTGTAATAACACGACATAACTTTCTGCTTGTGAACGATGAAAATACTTTGTTCGCCGACTCATCTCGGTTCTCTCTGTGCTAATGAAACGCTTGAATGTGTGCAGTAATTAGCATCAAAGTGAAGCACCCTTGCTCAAGGCTCCAGCGGGACGATTCAATTTACACAATCGATGCAGGCGGCTCTGTTATTTTAACAGAGGACACAGTGGAGGACCACTCGACCTCCAAACAGGACAGCGTTGGCTGTGTGTGTATGCTCGGTTCAGCGTGGTTTAGAGGTGTGTGGGGGGGGGGGGGGGGGGGGGCTATGCAAGACAAGAGAGATGAGATCACCACATCAACAGCAACTGGGTCTTGTTGCTATGCAACAGCAAGTGGCTCTGCCCACACACAACTCTGTCCACTAATAGCATCATGGCCTGCCCGAGTAGGCGCTTAACACACTCACAGCTTTATTAACTAATCCTGAAATGAGTCAGTTTTCCCTTTTTAACAGTAGGCCAAACTGCTTAAAGCAGTAATTTGGACAGAAATTTAATTAGCACAATTCACACCTTCGTACCTTTAATGTAGCTGATCAGCCAGGATATATTTGGTGATTGAAGTGTGCTTTAGTACTGTACTGTAGCTACGAGGCTAATGTAGCGAACAAGTAAGGAAAGACATACCGTCTTCACACACTTACCTTGTTCAGAATCCCAGATTGATGTGGTTTCTGAAAGAAGGTTCCAGAGCTAAAAACAGCAGCAGCTCTGAATTAAAGCCCATACAGTGGTGCCATGCCACATGACTAAGCCCTATGACTATACCAGGCACAATACTTTACGCTACAGTTATTTAAAGTGCACCTATTATAGTTTTTTTTTTATTTTTATGGTTCATTATGGTACCTATTATCAAATATCACCTTTCTTGTAATGTTTTATAGAGCTGTTTGTGAAAAGTCTGCAAGGTTTCAAAAATCAAAACGCACGACAAACTGAATTATTGACTCCCAAAAGAAGGAACCGATTCTGAACAGCTGAAACGACTCGTTAGTGATTCCAGACTTTACTTCCTGTACTAACCTGTACAAACGTAGGTTTGTAACAAAAACCCCCAGCTCTGGTTTTCATCGGCTGCTCGCTGACAGCGGTAGACCAATCACGACAGACTGGGACGTCTGACCAATCAGAGCAGAGTATGCGCTCTGAAAGGAGGAGTTCAGAATGAATCTTTTAGAACGGCTCATTTAACGAGTCGTACGTGACACTAGGGGGAAAGGGTAGTGCTGCCGTTTAAATTACGAGCACGTTAAAGTGTTTTTTGACCTCGGATGCATGTAAATCTATTGTATGAGACCTTTAAAACAAAATTAGGCACGTTTCAAAACCATAATAGATGCGCTTTGACGTCTTTAAGGTTTTTATTGGTATGAAACAATTTAGACAGATATCTGGCTATCTTATTATGTGCTGTAGCTTATTAGCATGTTTTACATTAGTACATCATATTTCATAAATATTGTCTAGTCACCGAATACCGTAGTTAACTCTCTTTACCAGAGGGCAGTGCCCGTGTTCAGCACTGAATTTATTTGTGATGTCATACTCCACAGTAGTGGTTTATGGCTCATACGAATTGCAGTTTTTCATAAGTATTTCTTTCCTTACGTAGACTACTAGGTTTCAAAGTTATAATTTTATTGTGGCAGTTATAAACAGTGCTTTTACTATCGAAAAAGCGTTAGTTGTGCTGTCTGATTTATCCCTGTACCAGTGTTATTGTGGAGAGGTGTGAACTGTTTGCCCAGCAGGGGGCTCACACCCCTCCCCTCAGATAAATACAGAGTCATGATACTCTACACACAGAAACCCAACAGCGTCCGGACTCATCTAATAACAGACTTGCAGCTATAAAATAATTCATTTGTTTATACCGATTGAAAACGTCCGATAAGTCAATCTCCATTTCACCGACAGGATGGAACGCCGGTGTACAGCTAGAAAGGGTTCGTATTAGAGTGAGGAATAAAGATTTGCCTCTTGACTCCTGCTTGCTGCTGTGTTATGTGTTTAAGAATGAATCGTCTGCTGGAAATCTGTTTTTAGTGAAATTAATGCTGCAGATCCTGCAGATCCCCGGCCTACTTCTACCTCATTCATAAAGAAGGTAGCACCTAACTGGCCAATTTAGAAGAAACCCTTTAATAAATGGGCATGTTAATCCTAATATCAATAGTCCTATTTTCCCCCAAAAATAGGATTAAAAATGATTCCCAGAGCACTAGAAGCAGCTCCTAAACCTAGAACGTTACAGATAGTCCAAAGGACTCCTATGCCATTAAGACTGAATCACAAAAAAATCCAAAAACGGCTGCTGTGGGTGATTAACGGTGAGGTTTTCCAAGGAAGTTTTCAGCTCCATCTGTTCTCTAAAAGACTGCAGCAAAAATTCAGCAGTCACAATGTTCAGGTTGACCAGACAAATTCAAACTGTCAAATTCATTTCCCTAGAAAGCTTCTTTTGAGGCATTTTATACAGTGTAAAGTGACTAAGATCCTAATGAGTGAGGAAGCGGCAAAAAATATTTTAATATGTCACTTTGTTAGTATCTAATTTTCCCTTTACAAGTGTATAATTTAAAAAAAAACAAAAAAACAAAATAAAAAAGAGGTGTTTTTCTCTCTCGCTCTCGGTCAAGCTACACATGCTACTTGCTACGTCTGAGATACCAGTGATCCTGACCCCTTCTGCTCCCCAGACCTGCCTGATCCATCAAGATGTCCTACTTCTGGTTGGTGTTCTCACTACTTGGAAACCACTCACTGCTTCTAAGGATGGCTCCACATGGACAGATAGACTTAGAAACCATGAAGATGGCTTTGGACTGGAGTTGATAAGAACAGTTTTGCTACGATGACTTAGAAGTACAATTGCTATGATAGCTTTAGGACTGCAAATTGCCAGGAACACTCAAGATTTGCACTCAAGTCTCCATCAGTGAACAGTTGATAAGTCCAACAAAATCGACTTCATGTTAAAACTATAAGGAATTTCCTGGTTACACAGTTGCACTTTTTGACTATGTAGCACACAGTTATAGAAGGGAATTATTTATAATCGCAGGATCCGGTGTCCCTTTAGAGTCTGGTTCCTCTCAAGGTTTCTTCATCATTTCGTCCCAGGGAGATTTTCATTCCCGCCCTCACTTCTGGCTTGTTCATTAGGAAGACATTTATATCTGTAACGTATACATTTCTGGAAAGCTGCTTTGTGACAGTGAGTACGTTCACATGGACAACAATAATCCAATATGAACCCGATTAAGACGATACTCTGATTAAGAAACTAGCATGTAAACAGCAATTTTTGATTACCTTGATCTGATTAAGGTCATACTCGAATAAACACAAATCGAATTAAGACGTGTGGAGTACTCCTGGTTTAGTCGCATTATGGACGTGCATTACAGACACGTATACACCTTAATCACACTATTAACGTCGTGTGAGAGTTTTCACCGCATTTTGCGACAGTACATGATCACACACGGCAGCGCTCAAACGTTTGACGGCAAACAAGAGAGCACGGCTGCGTCCCAAACCACGTACTATAGGCCTATAGTAGGCGAAATACATGTATCTCGGCTACTATACAGAAGGTAAGTACGCGGTTTGTGACGCAGCCCACGGCTTCAAGCAGTCGTCTATTAGCACGTACAGCACGACAAATAATTAACCCCACATGAAGCGTTCGTAATTTTTTAAAATAAAAACACCCAAAACTGTATACGGTTCCATAACGAAGACCGATGTCGATATGTGAAATTCTGGAGGGAACGTCGGACGCGGTGACGTAATGACGTGTCGTGTTAATCTAATTATGTTCTAGAACATGTAAAACGGGAACATGAAAGGAGTATTCTAAAAGCGACTCATGTAAACACCTTAATCACAATATTGACTTATTCAGAGTAAGGTCAATAATTAGATTACTGCTGTCCATGTAAACGTAGTCAATGTCCGTCGTTAAAAGCACTATACAAATAAAACCGAATTGAAAACTGACTTGAATTGAAAAAAGGTATGTGCTCTGTTGCTACAAGTGGCTGTAGTCAGGGTTGACGGATTGATCTTAGTCACCTTCCACTGTATAAACAAGACGGATTACGACAGTTCACTCAGAAATTAGCTTCTTTTCTTTTTTTCATCACATAGGACTGTAAAATGGCATTTGGGTGGGAAAATTTGAAGACGTTATTGCAAATGGGACAGAATTGAATCGGTTACTGATGTGTGGTCAATAAGAACTTTCAAGTTGTAAAAAGAAGTTAATGAGGAAATGAATCAATGCTTTGTTTGAGAGTGTTTGTTGTTGGACATAAAATGTAGCGCAATGCTACACACCTTATTACATTTCATTAAAAGTAATAGTGCGTTGAACGGAGCGTCAGTGTCTCTGGTTTCAGCGTGGCGGTTCCATGCTGTGTCCTCGGGTTTGTTTTCACGGATGTCTTTGAAAGCTTAAAGGACTCCGCAATGAGACGTTGTCAAGCATGAACTGACCGCTCTAATTACTGAAATTAGGGAGCTGTGAAAGAGAGAACGAGAGAGGGATGACTGATCAGCTCTGATGATGGCCCTCCTCCCTGCATGCCATGTATTTTAATTCCGTTTTTAATGCTATAAAACGCTTGGGGTTTACTGCTCTGATGGATATTGTGAGCGCTGATGGTTGGGATGAGCAGAAAGTCACTGCGAGCACAAATGCACTCGCGTTAGCATCGGCGCGAAAATGCCAGCACGTCTTTTCAACGTCTTATTTCCGCTGCGTTGATTACAGGGTGGGTGTTCGATTAAATGAACATGAAAACAAAGAACGGGCAATCAGCACTTCATAGAGCAGGGACAGAATAATGAGAGAGCTCACACACGTGCGTGTGCATGGAGTCTTTTGAAATGACACTCATGCGCGTGACACATTAGGCAGGGCTTGCACTTTGGGCCGAGATATGACGCCTAGTGGCATAATCTTAATATGTAAATGAGTGCGGACTGGTGTCGACACAAAAGCCAGCACCACGCCTGTCATGGAAACAGAAGGAAACACGTCACGCTCGTACAATGCCAGCTGTCAGCGGGGAAAGGAGAGGAGAGAATCGGCATTGAACACGGATGATGCATTCTCAGTTTAAGTGCTGTATCAGAGAAAGTCGCTGAAAGCGAGTGAAACCGCAGAATTTTTGGATTCAAAATATCCAGTCTTACGATTAGCATTCAAATCCTAATTTGGGTTGACACTGCAATTACAGAATAACAAAATTGTTGTTTAAGACTTCAAAACAGATTTCTGTTTTTACATTTTCTCTACCGCTTATCCTACAAAGTAGGGGGAACATCCTGGACGGGTGCCAACCCTTCACAGGGCACAATCGCACACACATTCACACACTACGGACAATTTAGAGATGCCAACCAGCCTACAGCTAATGCATTTCGACTGGAGGGAGGAAACCAGAGTACCCGGAGGAAACCGGCGAAGCACGGGGAGCACATGCAAAATTCAGTGCACGCAAGGCGGAGGTGGGATTCAAACCCCCAACCCCGGAGGTGTGATGCAAACATAGTAACTACTAAGCCAGCGAGCCTCCTACGAATTGCAATATGTTTAATCCATCCTCCATCCATCCATCTTCTATACCGCTTATCCTTTTAGGGTCGTGGGGAACCTGGAGCCTATCCCAGGGAGGATGGGGCACAAGGCGAGGTACACGCTGGACGGGGTGCCAGTCCATCACAGGGCACAATCACATACACACTCACACACCCATTCATACACTACGGACACTTTGGACATGCCAATCAGCCTACCGTGCATACGTTATTTATCATTATCATCAATACCTGTTATGAACACAGTGCAAAAGATCTTATAGTTTGTTGAGGCAGTCTAAAAGAAACCCTAGATGCTAATATATAACATATACGATCAGCACATTTACTGATAATTTGCCTATTCATGTGTATTCATAAGGGTAAAAGTGTAGACTTGGCTTTTTAGCTATCTTTAATACTTTATTGTGCAATTAAACCGCAAATACTCTGAAAATCTGCCAATATATCATTAATAAATTGTTGCCTAGTTTTCCCTGACTCACATTACCACCAACCCTTCACCACCCTAAAGTTCTTTACTTTCCCACCACATTTAATTACCAACAATTATCATTTCTGTTTATCGTTACAGTTAAGTTTGTAGAACATTCCCAAAAAAGTTCCTGTCATCACTTACATTGTAGCAGCTGTAAATAGCCGTTATCTCACCAGCCTCACTGTTTACTCTGTTGAACTTAAGAAGATGAAAAATCCAGCTTGTCCCGTTACAGGGAAACTGCAAAGCACAAACTTCTCTGTCCTGAAGACTTTCCCATGGCAGAAAAATTAAACTTAGAGTTGTTACAAAGCTCTGACACTGGAGACTCCTTCGATAAAAAAAATACAAAATAATAATTAAACATGACCTCACAGGAAACTTGACTGTTTTTTCTTTGCTAAATACCACCTTGCAGCTAAAACCACTGTCAGAACTTCTGTCACAGAAAATTAATCAACAACTTCTGACCAATCAGAACCAAGAACTGAGAACACAGCGCTGTGGTGTAATATTCATTCGCTTGCCAGAAGCCATCCCAGCAAGAGAAACCATTTTGTAGGACAAATACGCAATGTTGAAATGTCTGAAACCTGTTGCCCTGCTGCTTATTCAAGCCTTAGCAGAAACATGCTGATTCATTGCTTAAGGTCAGGAAATCCCGAAATAAGCTAAGATAAGATAATATGTACCTTTATTGATCCCCCATAGGGGAAATAAACCAGCTGTCTTCAGCATTTTTAACATCACCAGTAGAAACTGTGGAACTGTAGAAACCACATTAGGTGCACACACATTTGACATTTTCCAGTGTTGCTCCAACTCTTCATGTGACAAATATACAAATATGATGAGAGGAAATGTTGGATTCACAATTATTTCTTTATTTCTTAAATAAACTGTAAACCTAAATTATTGTCATCTGTATTTGTTTCAGCAAGACTTATCTAGTTCTTGCTGGAACAAAAAACAAAACAAAACAATAGAAACCCTCATAGAATTAGTAATGGTTTTAATGGTTATAATAGGAATTTTATTGGTTTAAATGGAAACTGTAATGCTCCCTGTGGGTCTCTACTGGTAATTTGTTGCCTTCTATTGGTGGTATATTATGTCTAGTATACCATTAATGACCTATGTTCATAATATGTCCTACTATGTAATGGAAAACATTTGGTAATGGTTTTAACAGCTGATGGTTTGTAATGGTATTTGTAGTGGAAACCATTAGAATTTCTGTAATGGTTTCTATTGTTTTTTTCAGCAGGTGTACACTCTAGTGCAGAAGTGTAGTTTAATGCGTTACAACGCAAAAAGGTTAAATGCTGCCCTCTAGTGCCAGTAAAACAGCACAGCAATACAATGAATCAAATAATCATACACTGTAGCTACAAGTAATACAATATCTGCTGTGTTTATACTTTTGTTATGTTTTTAATAAATAAATAAATAAATAAATTATGCCCACCACAACAATATACATACTCATACAATAAAAGATATAACTAAGTTTAACATGGTACATTTGATTTACTAATGAATATGTTGATTATAGCCCAGCAGAGATTTGGGGGGGGGGGGGGGGGGGGGGGGGCTGGATATTGAGATATTTCGAGGTAAAATTTCGTTTTATCACAGCTGTACAAGACATCACTGTAACTTGGGGGGAAAAAAGAACAAGTTGTAAAAGTGTGACTTTGTGGTGTTTTGAAACCTGCTGGAAAAATTGTAAAATTAATTAAAGGGCAGAGAAGGTAACAGGAGTTTAGGTAGGAATTTAGCCAATAATATAATTGGATCTAATTGGCACCCTGTCCAGGATGCACCCCGCCTTGTGCCCCTGGGATAGGCTCCAGGTTTCCCCGTGACCCTGAAAAGGATAAAGCGTTATAGAAGATGGATGGATGGATGGATAACTGGATCTATAATAAAATGTTGTTTAGCCTTTAAAAAGTTGACATCGTTTAAAGTTCCACTTTAAAACAATAAAATTAAAACTAAGCACATATGGGTGTGGTGGTCAGGTGTCCACAAACTTTTGGTCATAAAGTGTATACAGTATGAGCTTTGCTGGACATCTCATTCCAAAGCCAATCAGTGCGTTTACATGGACGACAATAATCCGATATTAACCCGATTAAGACGATACTCTGATTAAGAAACTAGCAGTGGTCCATACTGATTTTATGCACCTGTTATTAATGGGTGTGGCTGAAACACCTGAACTTAATAATTAGAAGGCGTGTCCATTTACTTCTTTTTTGCTTGACTACAACTTGAGTGCACGGGCAAAGGCTGAATCCCAAACAACGTACTACTTTATATATAGTGCACTAGATAGGGTAGACAACCATTACGTCGTTCCCCATGTAGGGCACCAGTGTAGTGAGAGGGAAGCCGTTTGATATTCAACACCTGCTCAGTAAAACCTGCCTCAGGACCGAGTTAGTGACAGAAACTGTCATGGGAAAAAGAAACTGTGGAACAACTTGTTGGACAGGATTTTTAAAAGGTCCCATGAAGTCGAAACAAAATGAGCACCAGGTTTGTTCGTTTCTCTGTGACACTTATATTCTCTTTAAGCGTTATAAAATAAGATATATAAATATATTAAACGAAACGTCATTCTAAACCGGTCGATGTTATTCTTTCAGATAAAGATAACAGAACTTATGAATTAGATATAAGATAACGTTAGTTAGCTAATAGTTTTTATTTAAACGGACGAGAACTTGTCGCTAAATATGAATAATATTTCATTTATTCAGTTAAGGCTCGGTGACTAGTCACTAAAGCACTTAAGGTGGCACTTGGATGTTAAGAATGTTCGCTAACTGTATAAAGTAATGTTGTTGTATAGCAATAAATGTGCGTCGTTAGCTGCCTAGCATCAATTAAAACGACAAATTAAACTGCTAAACATGTTAACGAAATTTTAAACCAAATCCGGAAATAGTTCAAAACACATTCCGTCTGATTTACCTAAAAGTTTTTTTCCCCACCTGTATTCATATCGCATATAGAATCACAGCGCAGGAGGTGTGGTTTTCCACAAAACGAGTGGGTTCGCAAGATCACGCTGCTAAGTTACCATTGCCAAGATGGCTGCCGCAGGTCGTCTCTGATTGGCTGTTGCGGGAACCTGGGGAAAGCTTGCCTGTCTCCTATTGGTTGTTCTGGAAACGTGGGCGAAAGGTTGCGCGGCGTTGATTGGCTGGCCGGTAAAACCTACGGGGAAAGGTTGCATTGATCAGCTGCTCTCTGCAGATATCTCACTTTGTGAAAACAATGTAGAAGTGCTGAAGAAACACAGAGGAGGAAAGGAAACGTTTGCGCTGTCGGACTTTTGGGTGAAGCTCCGCGTCAGAATCGCCACCTGTCTTCTTTATTAAGAGAGAAAACGGACTGAATCAGGCTGCTTCATCTTTTCCAACAACTCGCATCGTTTAATCGCATGTCATATTCTCTTTTCCGCATCTGCTCAGTTCCTGGCGTTTCAGCGATGCGAAGGCGGAATAACTCTCCCCTCGAAGAGCACGAAAGCTCCCTCACGCTGCAGAACCGGGGGACGGATCTGACAGACGACGGAGACAGGAGCACAGAGACGGAGAGAGCCATGAGGCGAAAATACCGGAGGTAAGAAATGCACGACGCAGCCCCCAAACGCGATTAATCGCCCGATTATTCGGTCCAGTGCTCCGTGTAGGCGCCTTTTAAAAGAGTCGTGATGCTGACTAGTGTGTCGCTGGATGTCGGATTGCATCACATTTGATGTTGCCTTCATTGACCTGAAGTTTTCATCAGACAGTAATATTTCAGTTCAACCATTCGTTCAGCTTCAGCGAATCAGTAGTGGTTCGATTCGAATCAGCCGGTTCTGACTGAGCCAAGCCGTTTGTACAGTATGCTGTCCAGGGTCTAGCTGATAAAAACTTGTTCATGTTGTACTCTTAAGTCTGCCTGGTATTTGGATAACGACTTCAGAAGTCGGCACTGTGAGGACTTGTAATCCTGTTAATCTCATTTAGTTTAACGAATCAAATTCAGTAGGCAGGAACAACCGGAAGTCCTGAGCAACTGAATCTTTGAATCTTTTTCAGTAAAGCTGAACATCATGCGCTCTCAAAACAAAGCCAAAAAAATAAATAAATGCTGGAGGTTTAAAGTACAAACTCTTGCCACAAGTTATTATTATTATAATTATTATTATTATTATTATTATTATTTTTATTATTATTATATTTTTTAAAAACCTTTTAGTTCGACATAATTGTAGAGGAATGTTATAACAAAACATAATTGTACCTTAAGATGGACTTATTGATGCATTGTTTGTACTTCAGAGAACAAACCGTTATTTCTGACAGTGCAGGTAGGACTGCATATATTTGCACGAAAAAGTAAAGACACAAAGTAGGAATATATCGATTAATATGCGATTAGACATTTTCTGATTCCGCCCACTGATATTAGGCCACCAACAGATGAAATGAGATGAGAGAGTGGCTTGGTACATCTATCATAGTTTTAAAAAATGGGAAAAAGCAGGATTGGTGCTGCCCTATGTGTGAAGAGTACATCTTTACAGATCTGAGTGAAATTCAGATGAAATGTTATTAGACTATTTTTTTTTTTTTTTTTTTTTAAATCATCATGTGCAAACACAATGTGCTACATTATAAACTTTGTTAGAAGAGGATAATCATCATAAATCCATACATTTACATGTATGGCATTTTCAGACGCCGTATCCAGAGCAACTTGCATTTATCTCATTTATACAACTGAGCAATTGAGGGTTAAGGGCCTTGCCTAAGGGCCCAACAGTGGTAGTTTGGCAGTCTTGGGGCTTGAACGTCTGTCCTGATCAGTAACCCAGAGCCTTTAACCACTGAGCCCTCCCCTGAGCCACCACTGCATTTCCCATACTGCACTTGAACTCTGCTTGATTTAGGTAGCTAAACAGCTTGCCGTACATCCTTACATTTATTTTAGCTGCCGCTTTTTAGCCGAGTCATTTAAGATTCCTGGCAACCAAAACATGGGGCCTGGTAGTACACTGGATCTTGAACTTACCCAGTAGGCTAGTTAATACATTTTATAATTTGTCCACCTCATGAGTCAGACAAATAATGAAAACTACTCTGTGCTAAGACTACTTTCAACCGAATCTCTTGGCTTGTTTACGCATTAATCTGCCATTGAATTATAGCCTCTTTAGGAGAGGGTTTCTTCTCTCTAATCTGTCTGTAAATAGATCTCTGAGGACTAGAGCGCTGTGAAAGCTTAACAAACACTCCTGTGTGCTTAGAGTTTGATCAGCAGTAGAACTGTAGATTAAGTTTATTCTCTAAAATAAAATCCTCTGAACCACATCATCTTGCAGAATCAGAGACTCTCTCTCTCTGATGCGTCTGAATTATCTCATCAATTAATTGTCGAGACCTTTTATCGTTGTATCGTTGTGGCCTACTAGGACTGGAATTGACACTTCCGAACAATGTTCCTCAAAACTGTGTGTTAAACACAGTCTCATGAGCTCTGTTTTGCAGGCTGTGCTTTTTATTTCTGCGTTCGTTATCTTCATCAGGTCCGCTTTACTGAGTAGTTATGAAACTGTGGAAAAAATGGTTCCACATATGCTAAAGGGTTAGGAAGTTTGGTAAATGGTCTGCACTTATATTATGCTTTTTTTTTTTTCTTAAACCTTTGCAGTTTTACAAAGCGCTTTACACTCTAATTCACCCATGCTCTCTCACACAAACACACTCACTCACTCACTCAATACACTCTCACCAATGGCTGCAGAGCAGGTGCTAGCCTGCAATCGAGAGCAACTTGGGGTTCAGTGTCTTGCCCAAGGACACTTTAGCATGTGGAGACATGTGGGCCGGGAATCGAACCGCCGACATTACGATTAGTGGACAACTCGCTCTACCACCTGATCTGCAGCCGCTCCACTCGTACATTTATTAGTCACAAATACAGAAACACGAAAAGGACAAACCTTTACCAAGTATGTAGAAATCACTTGCGCAAGGACAACACGGAGCTGGTACTCAATAAATTATTAGATAATTAAATTATACCAGTAGTCTAAAACATTTGTGGATTGCATCCAAACATTTATTTTCTCTTTTTCTTCGTCATTCCAAATATCCAGAACACCTGGATCAGTTTCCTGCAGCACTATTCAATTCAATTCTCCCTGCAGTTCTCGCCTGGTTTCCCACTGACGCTAAGCCTGGCCAGTACCTGGATGGGACACCTCCTGGGGAAATCTGAGCTTGCTACTGGAAGTGATATTACTGAGGTCAGCAGGGGGCGCTCACCCTGTGGTCTGTGTGGGGCCTAACGCCCCAGTATAGTGACGTGGACACTATACTGTAGAAACAGCACCATCTTTCGGATGAGACGTTAAACCCTAGTCCTGACTCTCCGTGGTCATTAAACATCAGGACACTTATCATAAAAGAGTAGGGGTATAACCCTGGTGAAATCCTGGTGAAATTCCTCCATTGGCCTTTCTCTATCATGGCCCCCTAATAATCCTCATCTCTGAATTGGCTACATCACACACTTCTCTATGCTAATAGCTGGTGTGTGGGTGGTGTTCTGGTGTTCTGGTGGTTCCACTGTTCACTAAAGGAGACTTGAGTGCAAAATTGTGTGTGGTAATTGCAGTCGTATGGCCATAGCAGCAACCATAGTTCCAGCACTACAGCACAACTGTTCATGTGAAATTGAGGTCCAAAACCATGTCCTTGGTACTTCAAGCAGCACCATCCTCGGCAATCTCCAGACTGCACTGCTTGGGGCCGTCCTCAGTAGCAGAATGTATCCTCCAGTTGATGAGAACTCCATCGAGAGATGGGTAAAGAGAGGGCGAGATTGTTGGGTATGATTACTATCCCGTAATGGATAAGACGGGTTACTTGGCGTAAAAGAAACTCTCTTCATGGTAAGCTTGAGTGAACATATGTTTTCAGCCTAGACTTAAACACTGAAACTGTGTCTGAGTCCCGAACACTAATTGGAAGGCTGTTCCATAACTGTAGGGCTTTATAAGAGAAAGCTCTTCCCCCTGCTGTTGGCTTCACTATTCGAGGTAGCAACAAATAGTCTGCACCTTTTGATCCAAGTAGGCTTGGTGGATCATAAAAGACCAAAAGTTCGCTCAGGTACTGTGGCGCTTTAGAGGTCAATAGTAGTTCTTTAATCAATGGGAAATTTTACTGGGAGCCAGTGCAGTGTTGATAAGATAGAAGTGATGTGGTCATATCTTCTGGTTCTTGCAGCTGCATTCTGGAGTTTGTTAATGCTTCTACTGGAACATCCAGACAGTAAGGCATTACAATAGTCCAACCTATAGGTGATGAAAGCATGAACTAATATTTCTGCATCATGTAGTGACAATATATTTCTTATCTTAGCAATATTTCTGTGATGAAAGAAGGCTACCTTAGTAATATTATCTACACGAGCATCAAATGAAAGATTTTCTAGTCTATCAGGAGAATAGATGGATCAAAAGCTGCAGTAAGGTCAAGCAGCACAAGCAAGGAGACACGACCCTGATCAGAGGCCAGCAGTAGCGCGACACCTCTGGCTCGGTATAACAGCTCGCACATTCAGAAAGATCTGCTCCCATTCTAAATTGCACGTCATGTTGTTTTCACTTCCTGCATTTGAGTTGATTTGGAGTCAAATCACTTTCTCATTGTAAATGAACCGCTCTAGAGTTTACTTGGAACTGGACCGAGACCACGTCGCTGGTTTGTGGCTTTGAAGATGGGGGGCGGGGGAATCGCAGTTCCCCTCTTTTAAAAGGAACACCTTTTTGTAATATTTGACAGCACATTCCAGCAGATGTCAATAATATATCTGATCTCCCATGCTGTAAACAGGAAGAAAAGACAAATGATCTGGAGCAGCATCCAGCCAATCAGGACAAGGAGGGATCTGTACTTGCCCATCAGTCATGTTGCCTGTCAAGTCAGAAAGCACCATAGCTTGTGCTCGTGTGTGTGTGTGTGGGAGGAGTATCTTTGAAGGGGAGACTGAATGGAGGCCAGATTTTTTAAATCTTTTATTTTTATTTAATTATTTCTTTTTTAACTTGTGCCAGTTTTCCTCAATTATAGAAGGTAGAAAGACACTCATTGTCTTGCAGAAGTGTGCAAGGGAAAGAAAATGCTTTCTCCTGTAGACACAATGTAGTAAGTGGATTGGAAGAGAGAGGGTGAGTGAGAGAGACTTTCTATTTTTGTTGCAGGGGATAAGAGAGAGAGTGTGTAAGCATGACAGTGGGTCTTTTTCCGCCCTGGCAATATGGCCGCCTGAGCTCAGCGTGCAGACACTGCACAATCAGCAGAAACACTCCTGAATATAGAAGAACAGACATCTCGTCTTGCTTAACTGAGAGAAAAGAAGCTCGTGCCATGGTTTCTGTTCATGTTCAAGCTTTGTGCTTCGTAAGCACAATGCTAAACCTGAACTGCTGATTACAGAGTTATATGACTCCGACTATAAAACACGTTACTGACTCATTGGTCTGGCCCTATAGTGTTATGAAAATGGTTCTTCTTCCACAGTAGGCACTGATTAAAGCTGACTAAAGAATCAGTGTGTCATGATCTACATTTGAACAGAGGGATTGCTCACTGCAGGACCTGTCCCCCTTTTTCTATCCGTTTTGGATTAAAGTCATTATACACCGATCACCCATAACATTATTATCTTGTTACAATGGTACCTGTCAAAGGGTGGGTTATATTAGGCAGCAATTCTCAAAGTTGATGTATTGGAAGCAGGAAAAATGGGCAAACAAGGATCTGGGTGACTTGGACAAGGGCCAAATTGTGATTGCGAGACTGCTGGGTCCGAGCATCTCCAAAACGGCAGGTCTTTAGGGGTGTTCCTGGTATGCAGTGGTTAGTACCTACCAAAAGTGGTCCAAAGAAGGACCACTAGTGAACCAGTGACAGGGTCACGGGCACCTAAGGTTCATTGATATGCACAGGCAGTGAAGGATGCCACCTTCAGTGGTCTTGTGGAGTCCATACCTCAACAGGACAGAGCTGTTTTGGTGGCACAAGGGGGACCTACGCAATATTAGGGAGGTAGGTTTAATGTCCCCTATGCTGGTCACTAGGGATGTCACGATACCAAAAATCTAGTAGCCGTTGCCAATACCACCAAAAGTACACGATAGTCGATACCACGGTGTGGTTTTAAAAATAAAATGAGAAAGTCCTGGAGGACATCCTCCTCTGGCTAATATTGGCAAAAAAGAGAGAGGGAGTGAGAGAGATATTTTAATTATCAAACACTGTCTGACAATGACTAAGTGCTAAGTGCTAATAACAAGTGCTAAGGTGAACTCCTAAACATGCGTGCGCACAGTCTCACACCCCTTATACTCGGAATGCAAGCATTAGTTTAAATTCTCTGATATGGTGTCAGGACAGAAAGATTTATTAAAAGCATGAACATGTGAGTAATTATTAGTGACATTCGGCTACATTTAGCTGACAGGACACGGGCTGAATGGCGATGCATGGTGGCCCATTAGGAGGTAGTTTATAACACTACAATGTGTTCGCGTCTTTAACAAATAACTCGCTCTCGCAAACATTACATGGAGCATAACGTTAGCTGGTTCCACGGCAACAATGCCAGCTGCCTCAAACAAACATAATATAGGACCTGTCTTTCAGGTGCTTCGCCAAATTCCAGGTGTTTCCTTGTTTTGTTTGAAATGAACGATGGCATCCATTGCACACCGACAACCGAAGCTACCTTTCCTCTCAAATAGCATTCCTCTCTCTACCTCTCAGCGAGTTGGCGGAGCTAAACTTCTGTAGTTTTTCCCGTGTGCTTGTTGGCGTTTTTTCTTCTTCACCACTTGTGGACCGACTAAAACACTTGTGTGTATTTGCTGCTCCCATCAGGTCCGGAAGAATTGCAACCTCGGTACCTTCAAAAACGCTACTGCAGAAAAACGAGTACCGTCACGTTTTAAGAATGTTGGTACCGGCTTGGTACCGAAGTATCTGTTCTCGTGACATCCCTACGGTCACTAGTAGAGATATAACGGTCCGAAAATGTCATATCACGATTATCTTTACCAAAACTATCACGGTATTGTTAAATGTAGAAAAAGTACTGATACAAACTCCGGCTTCTTTCGTATGTCACGCCCACTCCTTTCATACAAATACAACTGGTGCCATCGTGCTTCTCTGTTCTAGTTCTCGATTGTATTGAAAATGATTTCAGAGGACTTTAGTATTCGTATTGGACGTTTGTTTTGTAGACTGCAATGGATTATAAAATAATAAAGACAATAAAAACATTCATCTCGATTCACTATTTCATGTCCCCGTAATTATTTGAAAAGCAGTGTATTAGTGGTATAAATGTACATTATCCCTTAAATGTCACACTTATTTGTTACTGTCTTGTTTGAATTTGTTCGTTTGTCTTGGCTCATAGCCATGCACTCGCTATGAACTTTCTCTTCGTGGAAGCTTGCGTTTGTTACAAGTGAGAGAAGAAATTTGTTCAATGTTTTGTGTCCGACTATTTACTTTTCCATATCTCATGCATTGAGCTAAAAGTTATCTTGCCTTGCATTCACTATAAAGTGATGGATGGTCGTCATGAAGATGAGTCAGCAGATTGGACGCGTTGTCCCCTTTCGCAGCGACTTTCTCCTGGCGAGCTCTGCAGACAGGGCTATCTTCTATTAAGTTTCCCTCAGCATTTTGATCAAATCCAAAACATGACCACACTTCGGATTTGGTCCTCTTGGAAGGTTGGAAAATCTCCCGAGCGCCGTCACTGCCTTCCGCCATGTTCTCACGCTCAAAAAAAAAACAATAACGCTGCATGCTGCGCCCACGTCAGACTCATGCTAGATGTGTGTGGACGGCATTTATATTAATAAAATAAATAAATGCTGTTGGTATCCATATGGAATTTATTATTCTTATGTTTTACAGGCTGCAGAAAAGTAGAAAACCCCTGCTTTAAAAGGTGATGAAATTGTGCACTGTGTTAGGAGCTTACATGTTACTATTTCACTGAAATATGACTTCACAAAATTTCCCCTGAGAATGTCTGCTTAAATAAGGCATTCTTGATACTTCAAGAATATTGAATCATAAGGACAGTACATTTTTGCAGTCATCAATAATAATAAGAAATAATAATAATAATAAATACCCTTGATATTAGAGTCTGAACTTTGGGACCTATGATGACTAATAGCTAACAAAGATCCAGTGAATTGCCATATTAGCGTGTCTCCATATTTTAGGAGCTGTAGTGTAAGTTGTTACTGTAATGTACTACAGTAGTTTCACCGTAGCCTGAACTGAAACATGAGCCGAGTGTCATTCTGTACCCGCTGTAATCGAACCCGCTGTTATTCACGAAAGGTCCCGGTGTGAAGTAGTGACACACGGCAGGTAACGTTCACTTTAACCCAGTCCAATTCAGGAAACTCAAACGACTATAGCACCAGCTGTCTCTAAGGGTATAATCGTGATCAGGAAATAGTAATAGCACTTTAACGTTATTATGCTTGCATTGCTTATTTCTAGGTGCAATAAGTGAAGATGAAATAAGATGTGCGAGATTATAGTCTAGAATCTGTACTTTCGCATTATGAAATTCCTTGTTTGGTTCCCATGAACTTGACTTTCACTGAAGGTTCTAAATGCCATTTCTGCCTTGTTTAATGAGCTGATAGATCTGATCTACCACAGCATTTCTCGAATCTGATTGGTCGGAAGATATAACAATAGTTTCAGCTGTAAGTCACCGGTTTAAATTAATGCACTCATGTATTGTTTCTATTGAGACAATTTCACCGGGACTGATTGTTGCCTAAGTTAAACTTTCAAAGTTCTTTCTCATTGAGGAACGAACTGAGACTGTTATTTATTTGTCTTTTGGTTACTTACTAATTCTTTCCAACCATCCAGCTGTCCATCATATGACTGGTACCAACCAGTTTAGGGTAAAGTCTAATATGCGCGTTGTCTGAGACGCATGAAGCCAGCCAACTGCATCTTTTTGAACTGCTGCTCATGCTCCATCATAGGGCAGCGTAACACCTTCGGGGGAGGCTTTATTTGCCCTCTTGTGCTCACAGATGCCCATGATTGGCTAGCGACACTGTGATTTACAGGGGAGAGAGGGTCTTGACTCTCGCCCACACACATACACACGTACTAATTTTTGTGCACCAAAACAGAAAGAGTCTTGTTTATATTCAAATTTTGTATTTGAATCTCAGCATATGGTAAATGGTCTGCACTTATATAGCACCTTTTAACCTTAGCAGTTAAAGGTGCTAGCCTGCCATCGGGAGCAACTTTGGGTTCAGTGTCTTGCCCAAGGGCAATTAGGTATGTGGAGGCATGTGGGCTGGGGATCGAATCGCCAACCCTGCGATTGGTGGACAACCTGCTCTACCACCTGAGCCACAGCTGCCCACAACACCATAACGGTTTTATACCTGGCCGAGTCCGGAAAAAAACTGGTGAACCAATAAAGATGCCATTTCATATTTATTACAGATTCTCCCTGACTTTGTCCAACACCGCATTCAAAATGCTCAACCGCTTATGGTTGTCTACTTGGCAATTTATTTTCATGTGTACTTCCTACGGCAGACCTTTTGCGTAAGAACTCCACATTTTATCATAGGCGTATGATAGTACACATTATCACTCAAAAACGCACAAGAATGTTTTTATCCCCCCAATAAAATTGGCACATAGGCCAATTAACACGTGAATCTGGAGTGATTGACAGTTGCACAGGTGTTTTTAACCCTCTACTAATAACTGAACCTCTGGAAGCCCTGCCCAATTCCCCACAGCATTTTAGTCACTGCAGGACACTATCAAACAGTGAGGGCGAGCATGTTCCAGAAGAAACTGGAGTGTGCTTGCGTAGGGTTGTAGAGTAATCACGAGGCGCTTTGACAGCTGCTGCTCAACTGTTTTAGTTAAGATTTAGACTCTAGATAAAATTACATGCACACTTTCTTATTAATTGCTAGTTATTTCCTAGAATAACAATGGGGGGAAATAAGCATTGAACGTGTTAACATTTGTTTTCAGTAAATATATTTCCAGTGAGGCTATTCACATAAAATTTTCACCAGACTTTGGTATTGACCCAAGAAATCTGGAAATATAAAGAATTCACAGCATTAAAGTCAATAAATAAAGTTATATGTAATAAAGTGGAATGACACGGGGGGAAAAAAGTATTCAATATTTATTTCCGTGTGCGTGTTCCTGAGATATCTGTAATGTTGTTTGTTGTCAATGTAGAGACTTAGAAGTTAGTTTATTACTATTATACTCTTATCTCTCCCTACTTTGAATGCGGATCCACTGGTTGTTACTTTTGTTCTCTAATTGTTCTGCAGTGTTAGATCGTGAAGCTCTTCATCGCTGCACGCTGAGTCACCCCCCCCCCCCCCCCCCCCGCCCCCGCCCCCATCTCCCCGGAGTGAACTCCAGACCTGAGAGACATCTCCATGTTACTGATTTAGCATCTTATTTCAGTTCTTCCTATTCCCCGTGAGGACGGGTCGTTATAGCTCAGGCAATGAGCCTTCACAATGAGTGCTACATTTGTAACTGCTAGAGCAGGAAGGAGAAAGGAGTTTAATCTAAAGATGCAATTACTAGGCCTGTCAAAATAACTTTTATTCAGATGTATTGGTGAAAAATGAGTATTTCTGAAGAGATATTCTGATGTGTATGTGCGGACCAGTCTGTCTATGGTTCCTTTTCAAAACGTATGAAGATATTATAAAATATAAAGACCTTTTGGGTGTGGTACTATATGGTTTTGTATGTAGTCACAGGTCACCTGGAAATCAGTCGTTAGAACTCCATAAAATTTTAATTGGTTTGATAAAGCCGCCTGGCGGACAGTGTGCTCCAGTGTTGTGCTTTTCAACATGCTATTGTTATATGTGGCTACACTCGGAGGTCGGTCAGAGGTCATGCAATCGCGCATAGCTCAGTTTTTGGAGATGAACTCATGAGTGTTTGCTGTTAGCTGCCAGTAGTTTAGATTGCAACCTCAACCTACAAGTAAAATTGGAATTGATTTGTATTTTCACTTGCCAACGTTAGGAATCTGCTTTAACACTGGCTGCTAATGTGATTTTAAAGGAAACCTTAAGGGAGGAACAGAGGAAGATCAGAGGACATTAAAGGTGTCCTAAAGGGTTTTAAGCCGGTGGGCTGGTCATTCCAGTCCTCTGTGTGTGTGTGTGTGTGTGTGTGTGTGTGTGTGTGTGTGTGTGTGTGTGTGTGTGTGTGTGTGTGTGTGTACTGGTTTCATTACCGCAGTGTCATAGCGAGTCGGAGCACTAACTCACTCAGGCATATCTGTCAAAACGGATCCAGCAGCGTGCACTGAGCTATAAGGCCATGCTCACAGACAACGGGGGGAAATCTGATTTATTTTTAAATCTCATTTCCAGACTTTTGCAATGCAAAGTACAAGTAAAAATCAATCTCTCCGTTCACACCGTAGTCACATTTAAACGTATTTCCATGTCTGTTTTCAAAGTAAGAGCACAGGTGTGAAAGACGAGTGATTAAAAGTCGAGGATGGAATATTACTCTGAATAAACACTGAGTTATATACATTTTACGCTCTTAAAAACTTAACTATAAAGAAAATGCAAATACTAATCAACACTGAAATTTGTTCTAACAGACCTGTAGCGGATCTTTTTTATTATTTTTTTTTTTACACTGTGGTAATGTCCAGTCCTGTGTTCAGCTCAGGCCTCACTTACAGAAAACTAAAGTGGGTGGTGTGGGTCACAGTTTTGCTGCTGCTTTAACCGTGGGCACTGCAGTTATATAAGATTCACCACAACTGCGCGTGTGTGTAATATAAAAAATAGAGAGAGAGAGAGAGAGAGAGAGAGAGAGAGAGAGAGAGAGAGAGAGAGAGAGAGAGAGAGATGCATGCAATATGTGTATTTAGTAAATATCCTATGTTGAGAAGCGCGCACACTCAATGGCAAAAAACAAACAAAAAAACAACCTGTCCCAAGATCCTATTTGAATACAAATTTAATTCGATTTGATTTGAAAAGATTATTATTATTTTTTTCTTTTTTCCCCCCTGTGGCTATTCAGACTGCAGAAGATCTTTTCCCATTCAAATCAAATTTGCCAAATAATCGGATTTGAGCTGCCTGTTTGAACATGGAGACCGAGATACAGACACACTCTCATGTAAAAGAGCGAGAAAGAGTGTCACTTTATTGTCGAGAGAGACGTGTACGTCTGCGTGGAGAGTCGTACAGAAAAATAGTTTCTTAAAAGCAAATTAAAGCGGCGTGAACGTGGTTGTGCTTTATATAGGTGCCTTCTAGCTGTATGTGAAACCATACAGTACTTCATGTGCTGTTCTGGCAGTATTGAACTATTTTCTATGTATCTATTATGTGCAGATGTTCATCTAAAACGATCTGTCTAATGAGCCGTACTTTAAAGTGAAGCACACCGTACACGCAGCACCCGTAGTGAACGGTGTCGGTTGAGTTAGTTACGTCCTGTTCATTTTTATCATCGCATCTCTTCACTGTAAAGCGGTTAGTATTTGAATGTAATGAACCTCTCGTGTACGAGTCCACTTAACTCTAGTGTAGCGTAGAAATTAGTGTATTGCTATTAATATCTCAACCTGTTGTAAAGGTAATGTGAGAAATGAATCATGGCCGTGTCCGTAGAGTTCAGTCTTTACGCAGTTTATGTAATTAATAAAGCTGTGTTTGTGTGTGTGTGTGCGTGTGCGTGTGCGTGTGCGTGTGCGTGTGCGTGTGCGTGTGCGTGTGCGTGTGCGTGTGCGTGTGCGTGCGTGTGCGTGCGTGTGTGTGTGCGTGTGTGTGTGCGTGCTTTTCTTTTCTCTCTATAGCATTTAATGCTGATTCCTCTGCTTCCCTTTTAAACTGGATTTTTCTCATACCATTCTGTCCTCCTTGAATGTGGTTTGCTTCTCGTGCTTTGTCAGCTTTGACGGCCCCAGCAGTCTGACAGGTCTGACCGCTGGGTGTGGCCCCATTAAAGCTCCATTCCATTTCCCATTTATGTTGGAAACAGCATTACCTGCATAACCGGTGCTTCTGCTTCAGGGTGGAGACTTGGAGAACTTCTCTCTATTACAGGTGTCAAGGTGTGGTCTGAAAACCATATGAATCTCTTACTCCATTCACAGCATGGCACAGCAGTGTGTGTTGTGTATTATGTGTATAAATGTGCGAGCAGAGCTAAGCCCTCCTCTCTTTCATAGATGGAAAGGCATCAGTATAAGGTTTCATTTTTGGCATCCGCAGCAGATTATTTGCTGTTAAGGATTATTTGTAACCAAGCACAACAGTATCACTCATTAGTAGGAAGTATACTCTGAATGGTGTGGAGATGTGAGGCTGGGGCTGGCTTCTTTCCATCTCAGCCTGTAGATTCATGTGATTCATTAGATTCATTACATTGACTTTGCCTAGATTATATATTTGTGTAATGCAGATGCGTGTTTCAGTGAACCTCTGTGCTGTATCATTAAAACATGAACACACTTTAAATGCTATAACTCGTACAACGCTTTTCAGCTTTGTGATGAATAGTGCCATGAACGCCTTAAAAAAGTAGTATGTACTGCTCAGATGTATAAAGAATTTGACGAATGTAAGTCGCTCTGGATAAGGGCGTCTGGCAAATGCCATAAATGTAATGTAAATGTGAAAACGGACACTTGAGTCGTGACTAAAGGGTCGTGTGGTATTGGTATCGAACAATTCAGAAAAGAAGAACAAAAAGAACGTTTTAAAAACGCCAACGTTTTTGTACGACGCACCATCTCAGTATGTCAAATTGATAGCGAAGTCATTCCTAACAATTTCACCGCTGAATGGATGATCCCGAGAGGACGCGCGCTCACACTGTTACTATAGTAAAGGATGTAACTTCAGTGCGCGAGCATAGGTGCCAGTTAATATATATGCTGTGAGCAACGTATACAGTCTAATCGACATTTATGTGGTCATGAATTATTGCTGTTAATTAAAACAGTGTATTATCAGCTTCTTTCGTTCACATTCAAGACTTAAAGTGAGCTCAAGACAGTAGGTGCGCTTCATCTTAATCATTTCACCATAAACGTTTCATTTTGATGAACTGTGCAGGAAAGTTATGCTTGGGATGCAACTATATATAGATTACGACATTTTATTTTCCAAGGAAACGTTCTATCTCCGTCGCGCTTGGCCGACTGAGTGCACGATTGCGTGGTATTTCACACATTTATCCTACTGAGCGTGCTCATGCATTGATAATGGTATGGCCCATTTTTAGGGGTGGTCACATTTATACTGACACTTTGTTTTCAGATAGACTGAGCAATGTGAACTACTTTTCACTTTTAAAACTTGGTAATATGTGAACATTTCAAGACCCTTCCCTACATCTTGTTTTGATGTCCTTCAGGGATTAAGCCTTATTCAGCGGGGGTCAGACCCCCAAGCCAGAGAGCTGGGTTTAGCTTGACATAGTACATAAATGTCACTAATCAAGTAGCTTGTATAGAGCTATACACACACATGTTACAGCACAACAGTGTAGAGATGGCACTTAATCTAATTCTCATAATTCAATAGAGTGACTACAGAGTGTTGTTATACGGCGCTTTATTATATTATTAAACACACATGCGCTATTGTTTTTATTGAACCGACTTCAGTGATGCTATTAAGAAACTTTTGCTTAGCCGGCAGCATGAAAACAAATGTTTAGTTTGGTGAAAATGAGTGTAATGTCTGTAAAGTTGTAGGGCTGGGAATCATGACCAATTTTAAAAATCAACAAACCTCATCAAAACTGTTGATTATTGTTTTATTGGTGTAGCATTTAAAAGAAATAGTCAGTTTTCAGTCAGGGGTTTATACTGAGTTGAAGCAGTGTAGGTTTAAAATGTAGCTACCAAGTCAAATCTAAGGTTGTTTTCATCTGCTTATTCATTTAACGACTTGTACAGGTTTGTAACTAAAAAGCCCCCCCCCCCCCCCTCCCGACAATTAACCACACATTTTTTCCTTTTTTTGTATGTTTGTGAGGACCTCCATTAATATAATTCTTGCTGTAGCTAATAAGTGCTATTTCTACATCTAATCCTAACCGTAACCTCAGTAACCAGAAGAGAATTTCTTGCTCTTTTAGTTTTTCTAAAGCTCAGTTGCTGTATGTTTTGTGAGGACTTTATGATTAGGAGGATATTTGTTATTATCGCAGCATTTGTGGGGACGTGCACTTCGTCTTCTTTTTGGTCTTCAATAGGTTAAATACGTACGTCCCCCCCCCCAAACTGATGTTTGGGAATCTAAAATGTTTTTGTACCGACTCGACAGTGTATCAGTACTGTGTATACAGATATCAGATCAATGTTGGTCGATTATAGTTTCAGCAAAAAAGTCTCTGCATATTGCATGTTATAGACAAAAATAGCACACTGAGGTTATATTGTCACATACCGCATCCTCCACAGGAAGAAATACATGATGTATACAAAACCTCAGCTTTTTTTTTATTCAAACACAAAACATCATGGACATCAGTGTGCAAAATGACAGTTTTTGAAATGAAAGAATTGTAACTCCAGTATAACATTGCTAAATGCCACTCACTGTTGTTACGGTAGCTTTGGTTTCTTCTGTTATTATTGCGTGACCTACTTGGCATTGCTTTACCATACGTGTATGAAGGTTTTCTTCTGAACCTGATGCAGCATTTTCTGCTGAAAACAGCCTGATACCAATAGCCATATATGTTGAAATAGTCGAAAGTGCAGTGTAATATTTATCACCTGTTTACACATATGATAAGGAGAACTTGCCAAAAAAGCTAAACGGGATTGCGATATTTTTTCTTCTTCTTCTTCTTTCTTCTCTTCTCTTTTTCTTCTCATAGTGAGCGTATTTCACTATGATTGGGACGGCACACTGTTGTTATCTTGTTGCGGGTTTAATTAGCAGAAGCTGATGGAAACATCTGGTGACTTTAGGGACGTTTGCTTAAAATGTGTCAAGCGTGTAAGGAGGTACGTCTCTCTCTCTCTCTCTCTCTCTCTGACATGATACACACACAGAGAGACTAGTGCCTCATCTCTTTAAGGTGTCACTAAGCAGTCCTCAGAACTTTAAGCAGTGCTCTACGTATGTTCGTTAGAGATGAGTGACTTTTTTTTTTATTAGTTATTTATTTATTTTTAAAAACATTTTTATATCCGATACATGATTTGAAAGCATTGATGCACAATATTGTTTAACTGCTATTGAACAGCAATATGTAGTCATTTTTACCACCTGGAAGTCTATTCTTTTCCTATAACGGGTTCAGAGTTCATAGTTTTATTCCTTTAGTGAACATGAATCAACACCTTCTGACCAATCAGAATCGAGAATTTAACAGAACTCTGGTATAACTTGATTTTTTTTACTTCTCTAATCCCAGAAATCCAATAGGAAGTCTCGGTCAGTGTTGCTCATGGTTTTTTGTGTTGTACAGACTTGGTGTAAAAAAATATCTGTAATCCCATTGCAATATTTTTGCATGTACAATCCTCTGGAAAAACTCTGTTTACAGTCCCTTTAAGCTGTACTTCCTGAGTAATACAGTAGACAACGCCAGCTGCCATTTGTGATTTACACTTTTGGCAACTGTAGGAAACTAAGTGTGTGTGATGTTTAATACCTCCGACAGTGTTGAGTGCTGCTGTGATTTTTCTGGAACATTGAAAACGAGCAGTGGAAGGTTATTTGTTGATTTTGATTTTAGCGTGGTTTTCTTATTTATTTTCTATTTTTATTTGCCTGATCTAAGTCTATTAATTGTTGTCTTTTGATGTAGGGGGAAAAAAAGAGCTCTGAATGAATGCATAAATGCTTGTCTTGCATGGCATTTTCTTTTTAATAAGAGATACCATGTAGAGCACCACTACAAGCCTGTAGCTTAATGCTGCGAGTGGGAAATCAATATATTCAGGAAGAGTGCAGTAACTGATCCTGTCTAGTGAGAGCTGAGAGCAGAAACGGACTCCTCTGGCCTCATGAACGTTGCCCTAGACTTTTTCACCTTCTGCATTCTCCTTCATGTGACTCTCTCTCTCTCTCTCTCTCTCTCTCTCTCTCTCTCTCTCTCTCTCTCTCTCTCTCTCTCATGCACATTACTGTTTGTAGATGATTCTTGCTTAATGTCCATTTCTCTCCCTCTCTCTATTTGCTCTTATCATAATTTTATGACAACACAAGTGTGTGGGTTCGTGTTCATAACTGCACAAATGCCTTTAGTGTGTGTGTGTGTGTGTGTGTGTGTGTGTGTGTGTGTGTGTGTATATGTGTGCGCGTATGTGTCTGAAGCATTACGTCAGACCTTTGCTCTACCATTGCGTGAAACAATACATATCCAGCCATCCATCCATCTTCTATACCGTTTATCCTTTTCAGGGTCACGGGGAACCTGGAGCCTGTCCCAGGAAGCATGGGGCACAAGGCGGGGTGCACCCTGGACAGTATACAATACATATAATTTCTGAAAATGTTTAATATTGTTTTTCATATGTTTTTCATATCCGTGTGTTTTGCGTATAGTGAACAGAAGCACTGTACACAGCACATGCAGTATATACATTAAACTCTGAGTGCTGATTGGCTAGAGGCAGTGGTTGTACCTGTGCAGCGAGCTCTAATCAGTGGTGGTGATGTGTAAAAGAAAACTATTTGTGATGTGTATATAAATTATAATTTTGTGTGTGTGTGGTTCACAGGAGTCGTTTGATGTGGAGGTTGACGAGGATCTTCCTCTGGGTTTTGGGGATCTACATTGCTATTCCGTTCATCATCAAGCTCTTTCCTTTCATCCAGGCTAAGCTGGTCTTTTTAAACTTTGGTGAGTAATTACATTGTATTTAATCTTTCTAAACCAGCAATTAGATGTCACTAAATTTATCATTTTAATTAACTTTAATAATTAATATCTTCAGTAAGTCATTTCTAATCCCTGACAGATGACGATATCGCTTATTTTTTTGTGGAAATGGATGGAAAACTAGGGAGGTGCAATTTTAAACAGCCTGTGAATATTTTGCATATGATTTTACATATTTTTTGCAATAAGAAAACTATCAGCATCTTACCAAAAAAACTAAAGAATTATGAACTTGGCGATTGTTGTAGGCTCCAGATTAATTAGTGACGGAAGCTTTAACAAGTTCCTCGGGATGTAATTATATATGGGGGGGGGATAACACCGTTTTTATTCTAGATTAAAACTTTTAAAATGAAAACCGCTTTAATTTGAACTTGTTGATGTTAAAACAGGACAGAAATGCTTTGTGTGTGCTTCTGCGTCTCCTTCAGGTGTAACCTGTTATCACGATTTTTTACAGTGTTATAATTATTTTTAAATATCACCCAGCCCTATGCCTACTTTAAGTACATTCCAGACTTAACTCTTCATCTACGTTTACTCATTTGCCGGACGACTTTGTCCAAAGCAGCTTACAGGTAAGCTGATGGTTAAGGGCCTTGCAACAATAGCAGGTCAGCAGTGCTGGGATACAAACTCGTGACCTTCTGATCAGTTGCCCCTGAACTGGTGGTATATATACTCATTTCTTGTAGGTTCTCCAGTTTCCTCCCACCTCCCAAAAAACATTCAGGTAGGAGGACTGGCCGCCATACATCAACAGAAAACGGATTTTTCCGTCACGTAGTACATTTTATATGGTTTTATTTTGTCACATGTTGAAATGCTTGATGCGGATATGGAGAAAATCGGCAGGGAAACTCCGCAGGGAGAGTAGCCTGAAGAACCGGGGACCCTAGAGCCCTAAAAAAATAATAATAAAATAAAAAATACTTGATTGTGTAAAACGGAGAGTCTTGCTGATTCAGCCTAGGAACTGAAAGTGTGTGTGTCTGTTTCTGTAGGAAGCCAAGGACATGTGACTGTGTTTCACTTTACTAATTTGTCAATATGACGCATGCAGTAATGAGGTTGAGGTCAGAAGGCTTTTTAATTATTGCGAAAACCTCACGAGTTTAAATGTCATTTCTCTTGTCTGTCTGGGAGTCAGTCCAAACACGAAAGCAAAATAGTGAAAATGTCCTTTTACATTACGTGTGTCGCCCCAACGTCTAGCATTAATCTTTCTAATTTTTTTTTTTCCCTCTCCCCCAGTGAGGGTGCCATATTTTATCGATCTTAAGAAGCCGCTCGATCAAGGCCTGAACCACACCCACAACTTCTACCTTCAGCCAGAGGAAGGTGTTCATATTGGAGTGTGGTAAGAGCTTTGTCACACACAAATTCATGTATCATCGCGTTCATTCTTCGTTTGGTTCCTTTCTGCTTTTCCACATTTCGACTGGTGTGAGACCAGCAGCGTGTACTGGCTGTGTGGATGAGAGAACAACAATCCGGAGCGTAACTGCAGTGCACAATATTAGTTGTTAATCATGAACACATTATTGCAGACTCCTGCAAGTATGCCAATGGAAAATGGCGCGAAACACATTTGTATTGTGTTCTGTAAATCATCTGATTTCTGTGTAATCATGTACAGTAATCTTATTAAAAAAAAAAGATTACTTTAAGTATATTATAAAAAGATATCAGATCAATGTTGGTCGATTATAGTTTCAGCAAAAAAGTCTCTGCATATTGCATGTTTGTAGACAAAAATAGCACACTGAGGTTATATTGTCACATACCGCATCCTCCACAGGAAGAAATACATGATGTATACAAAACCTCAGCTTTTTTATTTTAAATTCAAAACATCATGGACATCAGCGTGCAAAATGACAGTTTTTGAAATAAAAGAATTGTAACTCCAGTATAACACATATAACAGTATAACAATATGCTAAATGCCACTCACTGTTGTTATGGTAACTTTGGTGGCTTCTGTTATTATTGCGTGAATTACTTTGCATTGCTTTACCATACGTGCATGAAGTTTTCCTTCTGAAACTGATGCAGCATTTTCTGCATACCAATAGCCATATATGTAGAAATAGTCAAAAGTGCATATCTATATCAATCACTTGTTTACATGTGTATGATCAGGAGAACTTGCCAAAAAAAAGCTAAAAGCGATTGCAACAGTTCTCTGATAAAAATGATGATAGTGAGTGTATTTCACTGTGATTGGGACGGCACACTGTTGTTGATCATCTTGTTGCGGGTTTAATTAACAGAAGCTGATGGAAACATCTGGCGACTTTAGGGACGTTTGCTTAAAATGTGTCAAGCGTGTAAGGAGGTACGTCTCTCTCTCTCTCTCTCTCTCAGGCACACAGTACCAGCCCTGCTGTGGAAGGAGGCACAGGGAAAAGATAGAAGCTGGTATGAAAGCAAGCTCCAGTCCTCTCATCCTGTCATGCTCTATCTGCATGGCAACGCAGGCACCAGGTACACACACATTTGTCATACTGTCCTTGTGAGGTGCTTCCACTGATATAACTGTTAAAGCAGCTAATTAATGCTATACCTACACCTAACTCTAACCTTAAACTCGGTAACCAAAAAAAAGGTGGGGGGGGAGCCAAATGTCCACACGAGGTCAAAATTTCAGATATTCTTATCCTTGTGAGGACATTTGGCCCTAACCAATACAAGTCCTAACAGTTTCAGTCTTGAGTGTGTAATGTTTCGCCTGGTTGGGGTGTGTTTCAGGGGAGGAGACCACAGAGTGCAGCTCTATAAGGTAAAACACCCAACATGCTCTTACCATCACCTACACCTCAGTACTGTGAGCACGGTGTTGTGCTTATTTGTGGGGGGGGGTATTGTATTTTTGCATATTTTACCTGGATTTCTGTTGCCGTTTACAGTGTAGACTATTTCTGGCAACCTTTTTGTGAGAATTTATCATTTAATTATAGGGAGGAAATAAAAACATGGGTTTTAAAACATGGGTTGGGTGACTGACTTTTTAAGGCTAGCTCAATTATTTTTCAAATTAAATTCTCGGTAACTTGTAACATCTGAACCATCTCTCTCTCTGTTCATTCTTTCAGGTCCTTAGTTCATTAGGCTACCATGTAGTCACATTCGATTATAGAGGTAAGTAGCTGTCTCTTCTTTTCTGTAAACCTTGTGTAAAATTCCATTTATTCCACAATGTAAGTAAATGAGTCAAATTAAATAAAGATTATAGTGAGAGAGCCTATTAACTTGTACAGAGACCTTGCTTCTGAGACCATTATTATGCAATTAGAGTTGTGCCCATATATTTACGGGCATACCTTTTGCAGCACCTGGAAAATTTTGTTAATTTTTTTTTTTAGTGAGGAATCATTTAGAATTGCATTTAGTTGTTTATTTAGCTCTGCCCTGAATAAGCTTTTTCACATAACAGATGTTTACATATAGTCCACAAGACGCAATAATAACTGAATTTACACAAATGAACCTGTTCAAAAGTTTACATACGCTTGATTCTTAATACCGTGTGGCGTTACCTGAATGATCAACGACTGTGTTGTTTGTTCATGAGTCCCTTGTTTGTCCTGTTTAAAGCTCTTTCCCCCTCCCCCCTTCATTTACTACTGCTGTTCAGAAGTTACATAAGAGAGTTTCCCAGAAGACAAAATAATAATTTACACAGATCATCCTGTTCAAAAGTTTACACACCCCCCCTGGTTCTTAATGTATCGTGTTGCCTTCTTGAGCATCGGTGAACGTTTGCACCTTTTGTAATAGTCGTCCTCAGTGTAAAAAGATGGATCTCAACATCATATAGTCGCTGTTGGAAAGGGGTCAAATATGCAGAAGATGCTTGAAAAAGTATATAATCTAACTTAAATGTTTGTGTGTGGGGTTTAAAATTTTTTTTTTTAAATTTACATTTTAAATAAATATATTTTGTGTTTTGTATCATGTGTAAACACATGGTGTGTGTGTGTGTTATCAGGTTGGGGGGATTCAGAGGGCAGCCCTTCTGAGAAAGCGATGACACAGGATGCTCTCTTCCTCTACCAGTGGCTGAAACAGAGGATCGGCAGCAACCCGCTCTACATCTGGGGCCACTCTCTGGGAACCGGGTGTGTCTTGCTCTCCTGTTAAAGTTCCAGGCTAAAGATCACACCCTAATTTACATTTACACCATTTAGAAGATTTATTTCGAGCTTTGTACTCTCCATCAGAAATATATCCCCATGCTAGTACAAAACAAAGCAAGTCTTAAATTTTTTTATTTTATTTATTTTTTTTTTATAACTTTTCCTGGCTTTAGTGCGCTGTTAATTACTTGGTGGTTGTTCCGTCTTTAGTGTCCTTTAAGTTCCTTCTTATGAATATTCTAAAAACAGTGTCCAAGAAAATTGCCATCAATTAATACTAGCGCTAATTATTTTTAACATTACTCACGGTTTATTAATTCTCAAGTTCGTTGATTTGTTAATGCTGTTTTAGTGGTAGTAAAAAGAATCTGAACACTTTGAAGTAGCAGTTATCGATGTACCATGTAGTTTGTTTGTTTTTGTTTTTTTTTGTGTGTGTGCGAGTAGTGTAATATATGTCAACCTCAGACACCCAATATGTCTCAGCTTATGAGTGACACTTTATACAGGGAGAACTGGTGGATATTTCAGTACAAAAACCTGCATAAACGTTTAGATAAACATAAAGCTTAATAGAAGGAGGAAGCTAAGAGTGAGCTTGTGTCTGACAGTGTGTATTCATTTCTGTTTTTCCAGAGTGGCCACTAACTTAGCCAGGCGTCTGTGTGACAGAGGTGAGTGTGTGCATATGTGATCAAACTAACCGCAACGTAGTCTAAAGGCTGTTTGGACACATGGTGAAAATGGTGGGTTATTTTGTGAATAACTGTTGACTCAAAGTCGCAGAC
Source organism: Ictalurus punctatus (assembly GCF_001660625.3). Lineage (NCBI taxonomy): Eukaryota > Metazoa > Chordata > Actinopteri > Siluriformes > Ictaluridae > Ictalurus > Ictalurus punctatus. The sequence continues at coordinate 26,057,304 of NC_030424.2, read as the reverse complement.
TGGAGTGTAATGGATATTCTTGTTAAAGACACTAATTTGGTTGATGGATAATGAAAGTTTACCACTTGGCATGATTAATTCGGTGTGTATAATGTTTGTATTAGTATTCGGCAGGTCAGACAATTCCTTAAATTCGAGAAGGAAACCTACCGTTTATGCAAAGACATGAATTGTAAAATGAATTATGGATGTGTACCTCTAATTTGACACATGTTTAATGTAGTCCTATAGTTTTATATTGCATAATGGATCCGTGTGCAGACAATAAAGTAATTTACTAATGAATGTACTCTAATTGCAGTGTGGGTGGGGGTGTGTGGTTTATTCTTGGTGTGGAAGAGTAATGGTTTCATTCTGAAGCTGCACTCACCTGCTGTGTTTACAGGGACACCACCTGACGCTGTTATCCTGGAGTCTCCTTTTACTAACATCAGGGAGGAGGCCAAGAGCCACCCTTTCTCCATGGTGAGGCTATTGCATACAGTGTGTGTGCATCTACACATGTCTGAACTATACTGTTTGGATTTCAGATCCACATTTGGTCCCATGTCCTACATCATACAACCACTGTCTAGAAACCATGCATTAACAAAGCCTTCATCCAAATAGCCTGTCATGTGACCATAAATAGAATTGTTCTAAATTATAGTGCTTAGATAGATCCCTGAAGAAATGTAAAATCTATCTGAATCATCATTTATTATTATTATTATTATTATTATTATTTATTTGTATATGTGAGTGAATAAATTGTATTGTATTAAGATTGTAATTGGCTTTTGATGTATAATGTAGGTTTACAGGTATCTGCCAGGCTTTGACTGGTTCTTTTTGGACACCATCACTGCCAACGACATCCGATTTGCCAGCGATGAGAAGTAAGTGTTCACGCATTTGTCCATATGTCTCATTCTCATGGCGTTAATACAGCTGCAACCTCTTGTATCGTGTTATGTGTTATAAGTCATTTTTATCACTCTGCTGGCCTCATAGACTTTCACACCTTGTAACTCTCGTAATGTGGAACCACAATATTAGGTCAGAGGTTCCCAAAATGTTTATAACTCATGACCACATTACTGATCAAATAAAGCCCCTTCAGCACACGAAGACTTTACATTGCTTAGGAAGAGAGATTTGATGCAAAAGATGTTTCATATATACGTACATGACACTGAACATGGTGAGTAGACCGGAGAGTTGTAAATATTTCTCAGTCAAATATTGATTGAATAGTTTTTGCTATAAAACAGTGAGAATAGTGAAAGTTTGAAATCCACTGCATTAGATGATAAAACTTTTATATAGCTGGTATTTTTGCCCAGGGTGCTGTTTATTAATATAACTGTAGCTGACTAATACTGGCTTGTGCATCACTGACCAGTGTTATTTATAGACTGTGTAATATTCTGCATTAACAGCAGGTGAGCTGACTCATACTCAAACACACGCGTGCACACACACACACACACGGCATTTGCAAAGGTGTTGCATCAGAAATCTGAGCATTTTGTTGCCATGCAACATTCCGGGTTTTATATCCAGGTTTGGAATGATAATAAAATAGTGCAGGCTACACAAACGCTCACTCTGCATTTATATCTCCTATTTAAGTTTCATATTTACTCCATTCATATACCCCTGTACAACAAGTCTCACGCTGCTGATATTTAATACTATACTCAATATACAGTACTAAATATGAAACTGTTTTTCTGTATTATAAGCCTATTAAAATGACGTTTAGTATCTAAGTGGCAGACCATCATCACTTCCTGTTGAGGAGAACTGTGATCAATAGTCACTTTTGGCACACATTTGCATGAAAACCTAATGGCCCGTAATGAAATTTCACCAGTTTTGGTGGAAAATGAAAAATATGAGTGTAAACATCCCTGTCATGGTGGACGTTAAAATAACGATATTATTATTATTATTATTATTATTATTATTATTATTATTTTTAACAGAGGCACTACCTGTTAAAGTTCTTAACCTTGCATATAAGAACTTGGCTTCACTGGTAGCTAATAGTGATGTCATGTCATGACCTCTGACTAACATTTTCTTCAAAACTGTCTGAACAGTGCATGTTCCTTTCTGTTCAATAAGCAAATTTATATTGGCCTTTAAAAAACAAACAAACAAACAAAAAAACTCTGGCTTTTTTTTTTATTATTATTTTTTACTCTAGTGTGAATCATATGTCCTGTCCAGTCCTAATTCTCCATGCTGAGGACGATCCCGTTGTCCCTTTCCACTTAGGAAAAAAGGTAAGAGAGTCTTAACAGTTTTATTTTCAATCCCACTCTCACACATGATCCAGTTCATTAGACTTTTTTATCATCTTGTTAGGTTGTTACATTCGTGTTTGTGCTCAGTACTTATGTTATCTGCTCTCTTGGAATGCTTCCTGCTGCGTGCTTCCTCCATCTATTGACTTAATTTTCCTCTTTTCCTCTCTTTCAGCTGTACAATATAGCGGCTCAGTCCAAGAGCCTGAATGGACACAAGGTACAGTTTATTCCATTTCCCAGCGCGCAGGGCTACAGGCACAAGTTCATCTACCGCAGTTCCCAGCTGCCTCACATACTCAGGTAATTGAGAGCGAGTTCAGCAATAACTACCGAGTTATAATTGAGTCAGTGAGTTAGACCAAGCAGCCACTGAAAGGATGAAGGTTTGTATACAGACCGATGGATGGAATGAAGGAAGCTGTGGATGGAAGGAGAGATAAAATTAAAGTGTTAGTAGATGAATGGATGAGTGGAAAGCATGATGATGGATGGATGGAACAATAATGCTGTTTATGGATGGATGGCTGGTTGGAAAGAACGAAGGTGTTTATGGATTGATTGCTAAATGAATGAATGTGGTGTTGGATGGATGGATGGATGGATGGGTGGGTGGGTGGATGGATGGAATGAATGAGGGTGTTTATGGATGGATGGAAAGAATGAGGGTGTTTATGGATAGCTGGATGCATGGCTAGATGGATGTATGGAAAGAATGAAGGTGATGGCAAAAGACAATGTTACCATCTCTCTCTCTCTCCGTTTCTCTCCCTGTCTCTCTAGTGACTTTCTCAGCACGACTCATCCACACTTATAACTGAAAGCTCTACCAGATTGTCCTCTTTTCCCCTCCCACACACACACACACACACACACACACACACACACACACACACACACTGTGCATTCCATACTTCAGTAAATCACCTGAAGAGCCGAGAACAGCGAGCATGAGGAAGAGCGGAATGGCAGCTTGAGCACAACATATGCAAAGAAATATGCAAACGTGCACTGAACAGAAACTGGATATTTGTAAGCGACACACTGCACATGAGTGTATGACACGGTGAGATAGCATGTGGTGTATTTTATGAAGATGTCATTTCCCTCTGCAGCAGCTGCTACTCTACTGAAATAATCACTAGTAGAGCTTACTGGACCTTTTATCCTTTTGGTGTGAACTTTAATCATGTAAGAGTTAAAGTGAATTAAAGGTGGGGTTTTTGGGGTAGTACTAACAATGGCCATTTTTCAACAAAATCACCAGGATGCGTAACTTCAAATGATGCTTCAAATGTACAAATCAACCTCATTAACTCATTCTTTTTCAGATTGCTAGTGATGACAATCTCAGAATATGTCAAAGTTTAACTCCTCTTTGGTTTGATCTTTTTTTTCTTCTTCTTTTCTTTTTTTTTTGTTGATATTTTATCATAATCTCTCTTCACACATTGCAAAGATTTGAAGTTGGTAAAAGTTTGACTTTTTTTTTTTTTTTTTAATTTAAACTACTGTAATTAACTTAGATATGTAAAACTTGTCTAACTGCATCTGTAGATTCACTGGACACGGTTACGAGAACCTGCAGAGCCTTCACAAATATCTAAGCCAATAATATGAATATTTACCAAAATAGCATAAAATATATCTATATGTATAAATCTGTTGGGTGAATTATGGGGGCTTATTTAATTACATGTTCCCAGGATTCGCTGTAGATATTAGAGTAATCACATGGTTTTCAATTGGCACTATACAGATAAATAACAAAGTTGCACTATTCATAAATAATTGCAAATAACTCCTGATGGCAATCAGATGGGTTGTTTTTTTGTTTGTTTGTTTTTTTAACATAAACATCAACACATTTTTCCGTTATTACAAAACTATTTTATTAGCTAGCTGTAAGGCGACGCTTCTACACCCACACAGACAGCAATACACTCGCTTTACTGAGCTCGTCTTAACCAAACTGCATCTCACACTATGGAGCAATAATGTACTGTACTGATTCATCACGACTGTAACATACTAAATTTGGGTTGCAGAAAGTATGAATTATGAGCCATAGATCAACAAAATGTTCTGAATGTAGGGTGTGTGTGTGTGTGTGTGTGTGTACATGTACAAATTGTAAAAGCAACGAGAAAGCTAACTTTATTGGAGACATTTTAAACCTGGATGAGAGAAATGCGATTTTTCGTGGTGTACTCGATACATTGATGGGATTTGGGGTTTCTAAATTCCAGGCCGATTTACAATGAGCAATGATGTTGGTTTGTAGAAATTATTTAAGTAGATCATGAGGGGTTAGTGAGCATGCCATCACTACATATTTTTGACTTCCTGTGAGCTTTGAGTTGTTTAACACTGTTGGCGTTTCTGTACGAGTTCATTAAATCATTAAAGACCTGCTATGCACGTCCACTTTACTCAAAAGGTACATAACAACGAAGGTTAAAAGACTGAAGTAGACCATGAACAGGACCCTATGAAGTATATATGTATGTAGAGAAGTGTGCGCACACAAGTTAGCTTTAGCATTACTAGCCTCTGAGTACTTTTTTCCAAAGAGTCGAGTCAAGTCTAGGTCCTTCTGCACATTATATGAGCATCCCAAAGTTAGAGTTCTTATTGTTATTGCCTGTTGTGTAACTAGCTCATGACTTGCTTGCTAACAGGCTAATTTGTGGCAAATGAGAGAAAAGTCAACACACAAGTCAATAAAGAAACATGACCCCCTAAATGCTGCATGAACACCTCCTAAAATTCTGCCAACATTTCTGTTAAAACTTACATTTTCTCACAATGCATCATGGGAATGCACAGTCTCTTAGCCGACCAGATCATCATCAAAAACGTTCAAGAAGTCTTAAATGAATTTTATGGATTCTTATGAAACATTTTCTAAGTGTCTGATTATCTATTAGGACTCTAGTATTTGGGATGTGACCTGTTTCTTGGTTTGTTTGTTTTTTGGGTTTTTCTTCCCTAAGTGAGTGACCAAAGCCTTGAACAAGTCAACTGAAACTGTGTTTTGTTTTGGGTTTTTTTTATTTATTTATTTTTTATTACTTGGTTTGGTATCAGATGCATGTTAATCTTAATAAAACCATTGCAACTAGTTAAGATCTGAATAAATTTAGATTTTTTTTCCCCTATAATTTGTAATAACATTATGTATAGAAAGACTGTGCTTCTGAGCTCTCAGCTCAAATTCCCTTCAGCTGCCTTTTGTCAAAGACCAAACACAAAATTTGAGCATATTTTCAGTCTGTTTAGTACTTTTATGAAATGTCTTGTTATTTAAAAACAGTTACTACTCTTTTGTTGCAATATATCATGTGTGGTTTACAGTTGTTGTTTTGTTTTAAGCTGCTAAACCTTACTGTACAACTGGGCACAAACACAACCATGTACAGTCTGTCTGTTTGTACATAATAAAGCATTGAACTCACATTTGACTGGATTTTTCACTACAGCTCCAGACTTTCTGTTGGAAAACTGAAGCGTATTATAAAAATAGATTGATAAAGGATTTAGAATATTGCTATAGGAATTACATGTATTCAGACAGTCGGGGGGATTATAACATCCATCCGTTCATTTTCCAATTTTTTTGGAGCCTATCCGAGGGGCCTCGGGGTATAATTCGGGTGCCAACCCATGACGGGACACAATTGCACACACATTTACACACTGTGGACAATTTGGAAATGACAATCAGACTACAACGCATGTATTTTGGACTCAGGGAGGAAACCAGAGTACCTGGAGGGAACTCCCGAAGTCCCGGGAGAACACGTGAACTCTGCGCACAGGGCGGACGCAGGATTCAAACCCCCAGCCCAGGAGGTGCAAGGCAAGGTGTTATAACAAATAACGGTTATTAAGAGAACATCTCGATGTACAAATAAGAGTGTCTTAAAAGACAGCATCTAACCGTTATTGTAGTCTTTTTAGTAGTTAGTTTACTACTGCTTCACTACACTATTTGATTTCCTTTAACTGAGGTGTTAATAAACATTCATTACCATTCTTATAGGAATATAACGGGCTGTTCTGATTGATTTTTTTTTAAACGGTAGGGGCATTTTTAATTTGCCCCCACACCTGTGGAATGCCACAATATTACAACCCCTTTAACTAGCTTTTGCAGGATTAAGCTTGCAAGTTATTAACTCTGAAGTCATCTGCTTCATTTATTTATTTTTTTGCTTTAATATAAGCTGAATGAAGCAAGTGAGCATGCATGAACACCATGGGATTCTACTTTGACAGGTTTTAGAGGTTTGAGTTGAAGGTTAAACATGGACAGAGTTTACTCCAGACTTAAAGTGAACACACCGCCACGCCTAAAATAGATTTATGTTGTCCAACAGTACAGAACAATGCACTGTGAAATAATAATAATAATAATAATAATAATAATAATAATAATAATAATACTATATTAACAACAAAGAGTAATATAAAATTATATAGTTAGAAAAATACACCAATGCCTTTCTGGAATTTCTTCATCTCTATATAAACACCTGCCTTTTTAATGGCTAAGTAACATCTGTGTCACCTTCCATTAAGCAGATGTGCTCTAGTGGACAACTTACTTCAGCTGGGAGATCATCTCAGTGTTCTTACTTCTGGGTCTTCTCTGTTCATAACTCTGTCCACACACACACACACACACACACACACACACACACACCACTATATAAATAAGAATGCTGCCGTTAAATTTAAAAAATAAATAAATAAATAATAAAACATTATTACACATGTAGTGGTCCTTTGAGAAAACAACTGAACTATAGAAAGACACACAGAAGCCTCTTCACTTTTACCCTCATTTACAGAATTTTCTGTTTTTTAAAAGAAGACTCCAAAATATTTCAACCTAATCTCGGGCCACTGCATCTGTATGCTGTGCTTTTCTTGTTTTTGTCCAATCTCTAGCTCAAAGTGAACAGCTCATGAAGTCATGAAACCTTCAGGGATGTGTACACAAGATGTGTACACTTATGTGTACATAAGAGTAGCTTTGTGAGGACTTTCTCTCATGTCTGACTGATCTGAACAACTAACAGCTTTCAATGCTAAATGGAATTTAACCATTACGGTAAACACACACACACACACACACACACACACACACACACACACACACACACACACACTCTAAATGTACAGAACAGTATCCTACATAGTATACACTAATGTTTGTCCATTCAAATGCTACCATCAGGAGACTACATTATACAGGGGAAGAACTGTTTACAGCAACACTTATTAACAATAAATGGATTTTATCATAGTTTTTTTTTTATCACCATTTTATAAAAGCTATGAGCCATGAAAGGGTGTGTGTTACAGTGATTTCAGCATGGAACCTATATGACAATCTGGTGTATATAATCAATCAAAATATAATCAATCAATCAATCACTTCCTTACTTTCAGTAAGTAAAAAAAATAAAAATCAAAAAATGAATTTGTTTTTAAAGATAATTTCCTAAAGTATAACATTGTAATTTCAACGATTATCAGCTGGATACAGTATTCCCCTCATAAAACTGATTTATCCTAGTCCGGGTTTTCAAGTACACACACACACACACACACACACACACACAGAGAGAGAGCAGGCTGCCACACTAAATGTTTGGGCATTGACATAGTTATGGTTAGTTTAGCTTTCTTCGTTTATTCTCAGCAACTGAAAAACATTTCAGACTAGAGTGCCCTCTAGTGGCGAACGGGTATGGGTGAATTAACCCGAAGACTTCACAAAAATGGTTGATGAAAATAATTATGAAATAATATATTGATTATTTAATGTAAACTCCAATACACTGTGTGAGACAGCTAAACTAACCATAATTAAAGCTGCAAGCAGCGATGAAGGGCGTCTCTCACACAGGTGCACGTTGGGGCTGCTCCACCAGGGGAATGACGTTCCATTTTTATTTTAGCACTTACATGTTATTAGGAGTGTATCACGATGTAAAACATGACAGTTCATGTTGCCAGCAGATGGCGCTATGAATATAACTGAAGATAGGCGTGTGGGTGTCTTCAGGCCAGAATGACTATAAAACATGAAGTTTGGTGCAGATTGAACATTGCATGTCTGAGTTATTGTAAAACATGTCAGTTCATGTTGCCAGCAGGTGGCGCTATGAATATAACTGAACATTGGCACGTAGATGTCCTCAGGCCAGGAGTCGTATCAAATGTGAAGTTTGAAGTAGATCGAACCTTGTATGCTTGAGTTATAACAACTTCCTTTTTAATAGCAGCAATAGCACGCTTTAACACTTACCTAAGTGTTGCTAGCATGTTCTAACATGTTCCTAGCATGTTGGTACCATGTTTAGAATTTCCTGGCATACTTTTATGTTTCAAGGAACACATTAGTGTAAAACATGTTACTTCCTGTTGCCAGCAGGTGGCGGTAGAATGATAAATGAATATTGGTATATAGATAAATGTCTTCAGGGTAGGATTCGTATCAAATATGTGTGAAGTTTGGTGCAGATTGAACATTGTATGGCTGAGATAGTGTAAAACATGCCAGTCCATGCTGGCAGCAGGTGGCATTATGACTATAACTGAATATTGGCATGTAGGTAGCCTCAGGCCAGGTTTTGTACAAAACATGTTAGGTTTGGTGCAGGTTGAACATTGTGTGTCTGAGTTAGTGTAAAACATGACAGTTCATGTTACCAGCAGGTGGCGCTATGACTATAAATGAACATTGGCATGTAGAGGTTTTCAGGCCGGGATTTTTATCATACTTGTGAAGTTTGGAGCAGAATGGACATTATATGTTTGGGTTATAACAACTTCCTGTTTCATGTTGAAACCTCGATATTTGTGAGACCACCACGCCCACGCCATGCAGTGAAAACTCAAAAGCTTAGCAATTTATCATCGTCAATGCCTTAAGATGAGATTGACCGAATATGATGCTGATCTGCTGAAATCTCTAGGAGTAGTTCATTAAAGTACGCGGCCTGGAACTGGAAAAAAAAAAAGAAAAAGAAAAGAGCAAAAATTTAATAGAAAAATCAAAATGGCTGACTTCCTGTTGCATTTAGTGAATGGGTCAAAAGACGTTTTTGCATGTATTGGCATGCTACAGATGTTTACCAGATTTCGTACGTGTAGGTGAAATGTAGCGCCAGACTCAATTCTACAATCCCTATCAGATGTAAATGTTCTCCGGTTACGACACATCTGCAAAGTTTCGTGAGTTTTCGGGTATGTTTAGGCCCTCTAAGATGAGGAGGAAGAGGAGAAGGACGAGGAGAAGAAGAAACAGAGCAGATCCAATAGGGCTTCGCACCAGCAGTGCTCAGGCCCTAACTATGTCAGTGCCCAAACATTTATGTACCTGACAGTGTTTAGTGTACATCATGGAATCAACTCTGCAATACTGTGTGGCGGTAGCTGGATGATCCACGACTGTTTATGTTTTGTGATAGTTGTTCATGTTCATGAGTCCCTTGTTTGTCCTGAGCAGTTAAACTGTGCTTCAGAAAAATCCTTGGGCGCTGTACATTCCTTACTTTTCCAGCAGTGACTATATCGTGCCGAAATCCATCTTTTCACACTGAGGACAACTGAGGGACGCGTACACGACTATTACACAAGGTGCAAACATTCACTGATGCTCAAGTAGGCGTCACGATACGTTAAAACGTCATGAAACCCCACTCTTCCAGCTCAAGTCTACCGCTCACTGTTTTTGGAAAAATGCAGCTTAAATGGGCGTGGATGGCTGTGCGAAGAAGGGAGGGGAAATGAGCATGGTAGGGGAAGCCAGGAGAGGAAGAGGGGGTGAGCCTACAGAACACTCAAAAAAAAAAAAAAAAAAGGATAGTGACAAAGTTTACAGATGGCTAAATGGAGACACAATAGATAGCGGTGCAGGTCTGACGCCCTGTTTATTTGAAACATTAGCCCCTGGCGTGACTATGGAGGAAAACATAAAACCGGAGGCAGTGCGAACAAGAGAAATGTTGGAATGATAGTTAGCTTAAAAGACACAAGCTTGTCACATGTAAACAGCAAGAGGCTCTTCCCTTCAACAGAGACTCTCGTTATATAGTTTTGCACGCTACAGCCCACGGAACGTTAAGCGGTTTAATTAGCTCCAAAGGCAAGTAAAACTGTCATGGTGAGACAAGGAGAGGGCGAGACCAGGTGAGCGACAGACAAGGACAGGGTGAGACAAGGTGAGCGACAGACAAGGAGAGGGAGAGACAAGGAGAGGGAGAGACAAGGAGAGGGAGAGACAAGGAGAGGGAGAGACAAGGAGACAGACAAGGTGAGTGAGCGACAAGGAGACGGAGAAGGTGAGTGAAAGACAAGGAGAGGGAGATACAAGGAGACGGACAAGGAGAGTGACAGACAAGGAGAGGAACAGACAAGGAGAGGGAGAGACAAGGAGAGGAATAGACAAGGTGAGTGACAGACAAGGAGAGTGACAGACAAGGAGAGGAATAGACAAGGAGAGGAATAGACAAGGAGACGGACAAGGAGAGGGAGAGACAAGGAGACGGACAAGGAGAGGGAGAGACAAGGAGACGGACAAGGAGAGGGAGAGACAAGGAGACGGACAAGGAGAGGGAGAGACAAGGAGACAGACAAGGTGAGTGACAGACAAGGAGAGGGAGATACAAGGAGACGGAGAAGGTGAGTGAAACACAAGGAGAGGGAGAGACAAGGAGACGGACAAGCAGAGGGAGAGACAAAGAGACGGACAAGGAGAGGGAGAGACAAGGAGACGGACAAGGAGAGGGAGAGACAGACAAGGTGAGTGACAGACAAGGAGAGGGAGAGACAAGAAATGTACCCTACAAAATGCATACTATAGCTATAAATGCAAACAAATAAATGGTCATTTGTCATCTGAGGGAGGGGGGCACATTCTTTTGGTAATAAGAATAGCTCTTTTTGTTTAGGTTTTTAGGCCCAGAACACCACACAGCCATAAACAGAACTCATAATTTGTGCCTGAGATTGAACTTACATTACCTTTCATATTCATGTTTGGATTAAACTCATTCAACTCAGGGGATCAAGCAAATAGCTTTAATGTCAATATAAGTCAATATATTGACTGAAATGAAATTGAGGCAACAATCAAATTGATACACTGATGCACAAATAGGCTAGCAAGGTGATTTGCTCATAACTACCTTATAATTCCCAAATCAAATGGTATGCTTACCCCAGATTCTGAACAAAGATGGTCACAATTATTTCATGAAACCGGTTGGACATGAATCGTTTTATGATTCGTAGATTGAAAGCAGATTTTAAAGTCAGAAGCAGAGTCCTGTCTCAGTTCAAGAATGAAAAAGTTCTTCAGTGACCTTGTGACCTTCAGCCAAGAGCAGCAGGTGCCAGAGAAGATTAGGCCCTAGTCACAATAACTGCATCTGTAAGTGAAACTCTTTCAGACCCTAGACATATAATAAAAAAATAATAATAATTCAGCTTCCAAATATTTTAATCATACATAGGCCTATATAAAAAAAATAAATAAATAAAAAACAAGAAGTTATTATGAACTAGTTAGCGTCGCTCAACATCAAGAAGCAAGATCAAATAAATCCCAACTCAAACCCAATTATTTATTTATCTTCAATAACCACTTTATTCTGATCGTGTTCGATCCCAGAAACACTGGCCGTGTTACATCCTGGATGGGACACCAGTCCGTCACACAAGTGAATCACTGTTACCTTAATATTCCTCAGCAGTTAAAAAGAATCTCAGGTTACACACCAAATTAAATATGATGCAGTGGAGCAACTAAAATCTCATTCATAGTAAGAGTGAGAATCTCGCTGCATTATTAGTACTTACAACGTTCAAGAAAGTCAACATGTAAGGTATTTCACAAGAAGAAGAAAAGTGCATCTTTTTATTAGAAAAATGGTCATGGAAAAAAAATTTACAAAGAAAATTCAATTTTTCAGTTAACGGATTGTAAAGACTGAAAAGAACCAGAGATCTGATGTAGCACAGGATCATGAGTGAAATAAGCGCCTCGAATCTACACAGAGAACAGGTGTAAATAAAATGTGGAAAAATTCAGGAAGCCCTGCGTAATCATTCCATAATATTATCCTTTATTACTCACCTTTAAATTACTACTAATCAATCATTCACTGGACTCATTCAGGTGAATGAATTTCCAGAGCCTCATATGAGATCTGGTTTGTGCACTTCCATGTGTGTATGTGTGTGGTGGGGGGTTCCTGCCCTTAGTCCTTTGAGGGCACAGCCCTAAAGATCCATGTTTTCTCGCTTCTAAAAAGCAAAACCAATACAGATCAAGACAAAGAGACAGAACTCGCTCCATCGCTCACATTAGCCTTGCCGTGCTAAACAAATCTCAAGTTTTGACAAATAATTTACATAACGACCATCAACATAGCCATTGCTTTTTCACTTACAAATGATCCGTAACTTTCAGTTCGGCTCGAAGTCCTACTCTACTGAGTGAAAGAGGAGCAGAGCGTAGATATGAATGCAACCATTTAAGAATGGATGTAGCAGCGTAATTCAGACAGCTTATTTTAAAGTGCAATGGAAACGCACCATCCTACATCAAGCTTCAATCTTTTGTTGCTTGCGTTTATATACGAAGCCGGCTGCTTCAAAACCAGCTCTGGGCTCTCTCTCTCTTAACCTTTAATTCAGTAGTCATCAGGAAATTGTAACCCCGAGAACGCTAATAGACAACAATTCAGAAAAGTGTTGTTTTTTGCATTGTACAACTACTCCAGTAAGTTTGCTCCTTAAACCCAGTTTGGTGGCTTGTAGACATTATAAACACAAACTTACAGCAGAAGCATTCGTTCCTTCAGTCATCTTCAGTAACTGCTATATCTTTGTAAGGGTCGAGGTGGATCCAGAGAATTTTCCAGGAACATTGGGTATGAGACAGCACTACATCATAGGAATCCATGCACACCCACAGCAAATTAGCGTGACCAATCCACCTAAAGGTCATTTTTGGGAGGTGGGAGAAATCCGGCGAACCCAGAGGAAACCAACTGCATTAAAATATTGTGTACTGCAGAAAGGAAGGACTGCACATAGCCAACTCATCTTTCTGGAGCCATACCACTCATGCCAATTTGATAAAACAGGCATCAAATTTACACAGTCATGGTCAGTATCTAGGAACAGAAATTCTCTCGTGTTAGGTGGAGGATGTCAATCTTACTCAAAGATTTCTGCTTGGGTGAAATATCTAGCATTTAAAAAATAAATAAATAAAACAAGTAAACCAGTATATTCTTAATAAACATCTCACCCAGCTAATGCCTTAAACTATAGAATGCAACAAATGTATTGTTTTTATAGTTCAAATGTTGCATTATTTAATTTGGCAACAAAATGACAAACATTCATGTCCTTTAAATAAATGTGAACGGTATTAGCAGAACAAATGACCTTTCTCATGGAAGTGTACAGAATGAGCTGGGACCTAAATAAAGAAAACAAACATCTTTGCATTTTAATATCCAGATTTTTTTTTATTTTATTTGCTTTTTCTGACACAAATAAACATGTGACTGGTAAGCAATCAGGATACATCACCTTGGCAGTTTGGCAAGTAACCAAGTCGTAGTAATGATAATGGAAAAATGGAAGTATTTTGGATCACCAAAAACAAAAGAAAACAAAAACATGAAGTGAACTCTCTACACAGTCCTAAGTGGCCGTTTGCGCAGGTTATGCTTGTGTTTCAGAGGGCAGAAGATCAAGCAGGGAAGCAGATGACTTGGGTCTTTCCAGGACCACCACAGGCTTGAGGAATTGAAGCTGCTTTATTGCCTGGTCACCACAGCCCATTAACGCCCTTTCCAAGATAAAACGAAGGTTTTCGATAGAACTACGTTCGTCTGTGGAAAGCAAAGACTTAAGAGGGGACAAGTGCGACATCCGACTGTGACTGATGCCGGATCGTCTCAAATTGTTCTCCTTGACAGAGTAGGTGTGTCGGAAGGAATCGCGTCGGCGAGGAGCATCGGGTTTATAGCAGGGGTTTAAGACTGTCCGCAGGGGGTCAAATTGAGATTTCTCTTCCTCTCCCTGTATGAATTTCAAAAAGGAGGACTCGAAATCCAATGGCTTGTAAGCCGCCATGTCAAATGCCCGTTGACCTAGATTGGGTACCATGGAATCTTTTTGAGCCAGTGGATGAGGTGCGGCAGGTAACGGCTCGGAGAGTTCAGAATTCTTCCCCCTTAGAGGATGACGTGTTAAGGACGCATTTGTGTGTATATAGATGGTAGCAGGAACACTAACAGCCCTGCTCTCTCTGTTTAAAGGCTCCAGTGATGCATTGTTGACATTTATTCTAAGGGTAGATGGTGGAGAAAGGTCAAGCGGTGGAGGGGGCACAAGAGGAGGTGCAGGAGAGTCGGTTTTTGTTCTCTCCTCCTGAGTTTGGTGCTCCCTGCCAACAAGCTTCTCTGCGTGGCCATTAGACACCCCATAAAGCACATCATCTGCACCAATCATTACACTGCAATCTGGAGGTGGATCCCTCGAGGGAGATGCCTCTTGTTCGGTTTTGATAGAATGGAGGCTCATGGGAAGGTGTGGCACCCCAGAGTTCTTAGGCTTGGCTTGATACTCCATTTTGAGGACCCCATTAGGAGCCCTGTCTGAATCTGGCAAAGCAGATACCGTTGATTTCTTCTGTATCAGTTCTTCTAGTTGCTCAGCAGTATAAAAAAGTGTGTCTTTATGTTTGTGTACAGCGACGTGAAGCATTTTGTGACACTTTAAGTAATGTCGGTGAAGGCTTCGCTTGCTAGATACCACAGAATTGCAGCTCTGTACCATGCATGGATAAGCCACTGATAAGCAGCGGTCTTGGCACATCTGCAAAGCCTCCTCAGGTGTTCGGTATGCAAACTTGGCCTTGGTTTTCTTTGGTTTAACACATTTGACATCCAGTCCCTCCTCTGAGGTTTCTTCAGTGTGTTCAACGTTCTCCTCAGCTTTAAGGGAGCATCTTAAAGATGGCCTTTTGGAGCCCTTCAGAGACTGAGAATTGGACGTGATGATCAGTTTTTTTTGGCAGCCACTATTCGATCCCTCTCGCTTGTGTGTACTTTGTAGACGCACCACAAGGGGACCCGAGTTGTCATAGTGCCTGTACACATTTTTGAACTTGCAGATAGATGACGGAGCCGTGGACTTCAGTGGAGTCTGATTCTGGTGTATTTGATTGGTGTGCCGCAAAAGGCTGCTCTTCAGGTGGTAGGTCGCATTGCACTTGGGATAGGTACATTTGAATCTCGGAATCGGCTCCTCCGATACTGGATGGCCTTTGCGGCAATGTCTGTTCAGACTGGATACATGATTAAACTGCTTATTACATCCATCATGCTTACAAGGGAAAGTCTTCTGACAACGAAGATTGGAGCGGTGGAAATGTACAACCTGTAGATGGCGCAAAAGGTTGAACTTCTTAGCGAAGCCGGCACCACAGCCCTTATGTAAGCAACAATAGGGTTTGTCTTCGTCTGGTTTCACTTTTGTCATCAATCGTTCGCTAACCCTTCTGTTCAGTGAGGCTCCACCTCCGTCCGTTTTACCCTCGGAAGTGCCTTCTTGTGATGACGAAATGGGTTTACCCCTCAACCTCTTGTGTTTGGTCATAATTTCACCATTACTTCTCTCAGTGTTGCCTTTCCATACACAACGGTCTACATTTAGAAGCCTGTTCGTCCCAGTAGACAAATTCTTTTGGTCAGTATTGACCTCAATTGTCTTGGGAGCAGAAGGTGGAGAATCACCAACCTTCTTTGGAAAAGAGCACAGAGTTTGCTCTGCCATGTCCTTGCTCAGGTTATGTTTCTGAAGCAAATGGGCCTTCAACTCTTTCTTTTCTTTGTAATCCCTAGGGCAAAGGTGGCATTTAAAAGGCTTAAACTTGAGTGGGTTAAAAATGTCCATCTGTTTCACCTTCTCATCAGTATAGTCATGCTTTTTGACATAATGCTGCATCAGCGCATGACTAGTAACACTTTTATAGAAGCAGCCTTCAACTTCACAAGTGAAAGGCTTGCTTATGTGCATGCCGTTTTCTGGTTTATCGCCATTAAAAGAAGGATCTTTAACCGATGTTGGTGGTGATTCTGCCTTGCAAGACGGCTGAGACCTTAACTGCTGTTTCGGCAAATCAGCAGCTGCTTGGTGAGATCCTACCTCAATTTTGCTTGCTGTTACTTTGGTTTCCAATATAGCATTCACAGTTTTAGTACAGGTCACCTGTGGCACTTTAGACCCTGAAGAATGTGAACTATGATTGACTTTTCTAGAGGTGGTACAATTAAGACTTAGCTGATTAAGCCCTAGCACAATTTCGGTCAATGCGCCAGACAGTTCAGTTTGACTACCACTCGCTGAAGGTGTTTGATCACACGGTGTGGAATCTGTAGCCAGGTCTTGCCTAGATCCTTTTGTAGGACCTATATCTTGACCATTAAGCTCTTTCACAGGTTTAACCTTTGAGCGAGTTTCATTTTCCACTGTTTGGCATACTGTATTTTGTTTTATCAACTGGCTGGGATGGACAATTCTCAAGTGCTGTTGGATCTCTCTGGTATTACTGAATGTCCTTCCACATTTTTCCAATCCACAGGTAAATTTTTTACCATCAAAACACACAGCTACACAAGTCAGTAAACCCTTGGAGTCTTTGCTTTCCAGGTGTTGTGATGAGAGGTTGGTTTGTTCACCAATTAAACATTCGCCTTTTGATCCAAAGGATACTTTTGAGCAATCGTCGGCATCTATAACAGGCAGCAAAAGTTTCCTTCTCGCTTTCCTCTGGGCCTCAAAGTCCTTTTCTGTGAAGGATATGCCATGGGTGTCTATGTGTTTCAGAAATTCCTGACGAGAGTAGTAAAACTTCTTACAGCCTGGGCTGGTGCAAGTGTACGCAGCATCTCGGAAGTGTTGAGCCTCATGGTGGTACAGCTGACCTAGGTCACAAAAGGAGACGCTACAACCTTTCAGTTCGCAGTGGTAGGACAGCCGAAAGCCATGTCTGTGCTTGTGCGTGATGAGTTTGTTGATCAATTCAAAACGAGCATTGCAACCTGCAACTACGCACATGTAAGGACAATCCCCGTAATGTATGAGGCGGTGCTTCTGGTTGTGATAGGCTGTTATAAATGTTCGCCGACAGAACATGCACTTCTCTCGGCGATTATTCATCTCGAAGTAATGTTTGACGTTTGGGTCTGTGTCGTCATGATCGTTCCTCAAGTGAATGCTCAAGTACTTGAAAAGTTTGAAATTTTTTGAACAGTCAGTGGCAGGGCAAACATAAACCTCGCGATCCTGTAACTTATAGTGAGTATTGATGTAATCAAATGTGATGTAATCGTCATCATCTGCTTCCTTATTAGGCACAATGGCAGTTGGTTCCATGACGTGCTCTAACACATCAGGGGATGGGTCCAAGAGTATCTCACCGGGTTCCAAGTCTTTCAAATCATCTTCACCTGTTTCTAGCTTTTGTTCGGTTTTCACCTTATTCTTAACTTTCTTCCTTTTCAGATGGTATGGAGGCATTTGGAGGTGTTTTTTGGAATGTGCCACAAACTCGTCTTTGCTTCCGCATTTTTGCAGGCATACAGGACACGTCCACGTGCCGTTGTCCACGTGCTTTCTGGCATGATGACACAACCGTGACTCAGTCACCTCCTTCTGGCATATCTCGCAACGTACTTTGTACAGAAGCCATCT
Source organism: Ictalurus punctatus (assembly GCF_001660625.3). Classification (NCBI taxonomy): domain Eukaryota; kingdom Metazoa; phylum Chordata; class Actinopteri; order Siluriformes; family Ictaluridae; genus Ictalurus; species Ictalurus punctatus. The sequence continues at coordinate 26,039,212 of NC_030424.2, read as the reverse complement.
TTTGGATCTTTCTGAAGTCCAAAGAAGCACTTTTGAGCTTTTTCGTTGCGACGTCCCTTCATCTTTCTTGTGCTGCTCACTATTATCTTCAGAACTGCTGCATTCTTCATCCTCATGCTTTTCTTCTTCAACATGTTCCTCTTCTCTGTTCAGCCCAGTGGGCACACTATGGACATGTTCCTCCACAGGGCTGTCCTCTTTCTCAGGTTCCAGTCCAAGCAACTTAATACAGAAATGCTTTAAAGTCTTCCAGTCCCAGAACTCCGGGTCAAAAGGCCAGTGGGCTTTGAGTGCAAGCAGCAGTTCACACCGTAACGAATTTGGGATTATAGCATTCTCCTCATCATACTTTTGATCTGGACGTTTGTAAAGTTCCTCAAGGCCTGCGAACACCTCTGGAGAGGGGCTTAAAAGGAATTCCGTGAGCTGGCATGCTCGCAGCACCTCCAAATCATCCAGGAGGAGACAGGCCACAGTTTTGCAGACAGTGGTTTTGGTTTCTGGATACTCTTGCCTTGGAAGCTGAAGGGCTTTCACACAAAGCTCAACAGACACTGGAAGACCAAGGTGCATTACCTGGGGAAAAAAATGCATCTTGGTTACAAATTATCAGTTGCACCACTCGACTGTTCAAAGCTGATAAACAAAATAGAAAACCCAGAAGTAAAGGAACAATTCTTCACCTCAGTCTGAATTACTCGAATAAGGAAAAGCAGATGGTGGACAGTCTTTGCTATAGCCCCAAACTGGAGGCAGCGTTCAAGGAACGATTCAACAGAACCATCAAGCCTCCTCTGCAGCTTACTCCAAAACAGTGTCAACTCCCTGGAAAAAAGATAAAACCCAGATTTAATCCATCTACACAATCTTCAAGTTCGACTTTCAAGATGAAGAGAATATTCGTGCAGCTCAAAAGTATCAACACACACCAGGAGCAGTACAGGCTTCCTTTCTGCAGCTGCTGCGTCAAGTACGTTGTGCAAAGGATGAAGGCTGTGTTTTCATCACCTTCCGTCTCCATATTGCAAATGATGTCCAAAACATCCTTGCCATCCAGTCTGGAAATCTAACCAGGACAAGACAAGTGTATTACAATACAGCAAACAAGTGTAGCATAACACACTGCCCTGCAAGAGTCCTTGCTAAACTGCAGTTTATGAAATTACACCCACTCAAAGCTATTTCTGTCTTTACAAATGTACTGCTGAATATGACACTACTTTTACTAATTAAGCTGTCCAGGATCACTTAACAAGCTCTTCAACTATTTTGTTCCCTCTCCTACATGCAGCTCTTACAGCGGCACGATCCGGATAACAAACTCATGAAATTAAGTTACTGTGATGTTTACTAAGATTCACTAAATAACCACAAGTATTTTATGATGTCTCACTGGATGTAAAAGACCTCAAAAGTAATGTTTTTTTCTATTTAAAAAATAAAAATAAAATTAACAACACGACAGAACACAAACAATAAGATACATAATGCAAAATTACACTTTTTATGCTTCCTGAACAAATATTGAAACATTTTTAAATAGCTGCTGCTATGTATTAGTTTAATATTTTGCCTGCGTCTCACTATTGGGCATCAACATCTTCACAGGGGAATGTTATTTTTGTCATTTATTTAAACCCCACCAACACGTAGTTAGACCAAATCTAAGTGCGCAATCATATAGGAGTAGGCCAGGTTTTCATTTCATAGTTAGATACTGTATATAATTGTGCACACTGCTTGTAAAAAAAAAAAAATTGCCCCAATCACTCTCATACTAAACAGTTTTACATCTTAAAATGAAATACAACATGAAACAAAGGCAACCCGAGTAAACACACAATACAGTTTTTAAATTATTAATGTGATTTATTGAAGCAAAAATGTTATCCAATACCAACTGGGCATGTGTGAAAATGGATTTTCCCCCATACTTACTAATTCCCCAAATCTATGAAATTGCATTCATAATGGGGTTCAGCTGGACTAGACACAACCTGATTACAGGCCTGATTACTGCAAACCCTGTTCAATCAAATCGACACTTAAATAGAAATTTTTTCAACACCATGAAGTTGATTAAAAGGTCTTACTAAAAAGTCTGGGAAGATTCCAAAGAATCACAGTGAGAGCAGTTATCTTCAAATGGAAAAAAAAACTCGCCATGGTAATAAACCTTCTCAGAAGTGGCCAACCTTCCAAAATTCCTCCACAGCAACTACACATCCAGGAAGTCACAAAATAGCCACAGACAACATGAAAGGACCAACAGGCCTCTCTTGCATCAATAAAGGTCACTGTTCATGACTCCACTATCAGAAAGACACTGGGCAAAAATGGCCTCCATGGAAGAGTGGCGAGGGGAAAACCACTGCTGACCCAGAAGAACATTAAGGCTCGTCTGAAGTTTGCAAAAACACACCTTGATGATCCTCAAACCTTTTGGGAGAATGTTCTGTGGATTGATGAGTCAAAAGCTTGGAAGACAGGAGAAAAGAACAGCATACCTACGGTCAAGCATGGTGGTGGAAGTGTGATGGTGTGGGGATGCTTTGCTGCTTCAGGGACTGGGCAACTTGCAATAATTGAGGGAAACATGAATTCTGCTCTCTACCAGAAAATACTAAAGGAGAATGTCCGGTCTTCAGTCCGTAAGTTGAAACTCAAGCACAACTGGATTATGCAGCAACACAATGATCCAAAGCATATAGGAGTAAGTCCTAGAAGTAAGTAAAAGACTGATCTCCAGTTATCGGAAGCATTTGGTTGCAGTTATTGCTGCCAAAGGTGGCACAACCAGATTTTAATGGGGCAATTAGTTGTTTTTCACATTGGTGACAGGTGTTTAACTTTTTTTTGCTTAAAAAAAAATTCTATATATGCCTTTGTTTTATGTTATATTTCATTTGAAGACCTAGAACTATTTACTTAGTGAGAGACAAAAACAGAAGCAAATATTTTTTCACAACACTGTATGTGAAATAAAAATCTTGATCTCAAATGACTTTCCACTCGATATGACATAAGTGTTGCACCCCCTACATGGTGCACTGTATGTAACGCACCCCATTTCGAATTCAGCCACAGGAAAATAATGGCACAAAACGACGTCATTATTTTATCTTTAACTTTTAAGCTATTCTATTAGGGCAGCCAGTCACAATGTTCTCATGGCAGAAACTTTCATATATACGAAGGGACAGAGTTAAATACCTCCAGAATGGCCTCCTCGCTGGGCAGCTGCTGACAGAGCTGTGTGACATAAGTTTGACGAAAGGTGGCCTGATTAGGCAACAAGCTGCAGTTGCCACAGGCTTTAGTGAGGATCAGAGCCTTCTCAACTTCACCTACTTTCTCCAGATGCTTGATCCTCATCTCCAAAAAGTCCCCTCCCTCCAGACCCAGGTACGCATTTACTGTTGGGACGTTAAACAGATTAATATCAGTTCGCCACATAGCCAAAAGAAAGAGGAAGAGTGATGTACTTTGTTTTGATATGTCTATGTACATAGGCATAAAAACAAAAATCTTTTTATTGATAAATCTCAGAACACAATTTCAAATAAAAATTCAGTTAAAATATTGTTCTACACATTTAAGTAATGAGCCTAACATTTAAATGACTGGTTTATGTTCATTAAATAAACCTGTACTGAAGGGGCCCACAGAGGTATAGATATATATTTTTTAACAATTAAAGTGGTCCCTGGCTTCAAAACATTCGAGAAGAAAAAAAAAAAGGCATCTACTTATTTACACCAGCATTTCACAAAATGACCCATCAGCATATAAATGTAACGGTTAATATTTTAAGATATAAACATTAACCAGACACAGCCCCGACACCACAGAGTTCTCAAACCAAGATCTCCCAAGACAATTTTTCTCAGGTTCGACTAATAGCTTATGAAGTGAATCAGGTGTGAAACACCAAGCTACACACTGCAGCTGTAAGTGTAAGACAAGGAAATACTAAGCTGCTGACATTCATCGACATCTGTGGGCTGCTTGGTGAGAAGGGTGATGAGGGCAGGGTTACTCCATGCCCCGCCCTCTCCAGTGATCTGTACCAGCGCCTGCAGGTCTGTGCTCCCATACTCCAGCATAGCTTCATGCGCCGCCTGCAGAGAGACACATTGAATTCTCAAATTTATATTCAACCAAAGGCACCAGAGCGGCCTCTCCAGATTAGACCGTAGCCTTCTGCTGACTAAATAAAACTCAGCTGACACCATCATGACTGATCAACTCATTCATCCAGATACATGTTTAATAATGTGTTATTAAAATTTATTACACTGCATACACCTAATAAAACTACTGACTTTCATCAGGCGTCATGTGGTAATGATAAAAGTATCATTTAAGCCTTATAAGACAGAAGGTAAATTTTAAAAAAAATAATTTTTAAAAAAAGTGTAGAATGTGTCACAATAACGCAACTGCCGTCAAAAAGGTTGCATCGTTCTCCAACTACAAAGTGATAACATACGTACACAAATCCGAGGAGACAGACCTGGAGTTCATCTAGCAACGTGTGACCAAACTGCTTGATAAGAGACTACAAGTGTATAGCGCCAGAGTTTTTCTTGGCCTTGTCGCTTCTGGTTTGCTCGATCTAAATCAATCCTATTGTTAAAAACACCATAAAGTTCAATTGAATCGCTATATGGTTTCAGCAAAATGGTGGGCTATTTGGAGATCATTTAGTTTTCATCTAGGAGAAGGGTCATTGTCAAACCATCAACAAAACGAACAACTCATCATACACATCAGGACAATGTCCTGCAGAAAAGCACCGAAGGTCGGTCCTATACAAGTTACACGCTTCAGTTGTTCATGGAATACTGAAGGGGTTTCTCTTTTGCTTTTTATATTACAGGCAAGTTCTGGCACATCTTGCAGTATTGAAGTACCATATCACACCCCCAACACTTCTCAGCTCATGCAGATCTGCTGTTACAGCTGCAGGATACTTTGGCCTCTTCAACCTACACTGGCCCTGCTAGTTCACAAATATAACCTATGAACTTAAGCTATCTGACTTGTTTTTTGGAGAAATAACATAGCAGAACTCACATAGACTGGATTTAGATGAAGCAGGTTTATTTAGCAGTCAGCAAACACGACGAACTGATCCCAGGCTTGCACCAAAGTACCGTCGGTTACAATGCTCTTTATATACACATTTCAGGCATGGTATAAAATTCCCTTTTGGGTACATCCTTATCACAATCTTCCACACGTGTCCCAGTTACATAATTTCCCATTATTTCTAACAGGCCCCAAGTTTTTTCCAGTTAATGCAGCTGTGGATTTCCCTTTATCTTTTTTTTGGTCTACTTCTCCCTCCCGCAAACGTCACCGTTTGAGTCATTGCACTAAAGGGCCTTTATGTTTTTTCTAACATTTTGCTTACTCCTTATTTTTTAAATATGGACAGATAGATAAATTAATTGATCGATGGATGGATGGTAATTGACTCATTTATGTCAACAAATGTCCACCCCTACATCTCTCTTTTGCTGAGTGAGTGAGTTTCTTCCTTATCTATTCCTGTGCAGTGTACTCATGGCCTCTCATGTACACACACCCCGCCCGTGCCTGGGGTCCCCTTGAATGCACATATATCGACCCACACACACACACACAAACCTGTTCACTTTAACACTGAATTTCAGGAGTTTTTACATGTCGGATGAGGTTTAAAATTTTTATATTTTATTACTCTGAATTTCAACATAACTTTCCTACATAATCTCCAACACAGTCAAATGGTTGAATATCTTTTTCTTTTTAAATCTCTGGAAGAGTGTTTAAGAGAAATGAAAGCTGCATTAAGAAATTTAATTTCTGCCTTTAGAATAACAGTCCATGAACTTAAAGACTGAAAATCAACATGTGGTTTAGTAATCTTGTAAAACACACACAGAGTAAGAAATATTATTCCTGTGCACAAGTTACTGTCAGAAAGAACAGACTTTCTAAATAGATATGAAAGGAAGAAAAGAAAAAAAACAAGCATTTCTCTCCCAGACAGACATTCTCCTTTAACTTCTGCATTTTCAGTTTAGGTTTCAATATTATTTATACGCCCTCTTCTTGAGCAGTTTTGTAAAGGGGGTAAAAAGGCAATGCAGTGAGGGTCACATCTCACCTGAACAGAGCCGTGAAACTGCAGCCAGGCTTCAAGTGGGATCTCATTGTGAGGCACGGACAAAAGCAGCTCAAAGCAGCTCCTAATTAAAGCAGAACAGAGCAGCATTTAGGCAATGCTGGGGAAAAAACAAAGTCAGTAAGAGAGAAAAGAAAGATGAGGTGAATTTTAAGATGACCTCAGACACTTTGGTTAGGGCTGACTGAAAAAGATTCAAGTGAATTCATGCAAGAAACTCAATTCATTATAAAAGAAGAAGAAGAAAAAGAGAAAGAAATCTTAAATGTACACAAATATGCATTGGGGGTATCGATATCGATAATCTCTCACAATACACTGAGACATTGCAAGTAACACAAAACATCTTTAAAACAATAATAAATGATTGAGTTACAGAATTTGTACGATTGTTATGTATATATTTTATTTAAAATAGTAAAATTATTTAATTTTGTGGGCATTACATAATTTATGCTACACCACCGCTTTGCTGGCAAACCTATATATCGTGACTTAATAAAGTATCGCGACACACAGTATTTACCCAATATTAGCAACACCTATTAGCATTTCTCACTGAAGTACTCTTCATGTCTGCAAAAAAAAAACATTTAGCGAGGCAGGAAAAAAAATAAAGCAATATTGATATCATTTTGTCATATTGCTCAACCGTAGTGCTGACTGTGTGACTGGAAGAATAAGAAAGGGGGAAAAAAAGATAGTGAAAGAAAGAAATCATATCCACAAGCTCCACAATCATGCTGTGATGTTTTAGCATCAGCTGATTGAGGCGGTAGAACATAACTGACTCCATCCCTCCTTAAAATGATCCACGGTCAGAGCCCTGATATCGATCTGGTGCTGAAGTTCTCTGAAAGCAGTACTTACAGCGCAAGTCTCTTGAGTACGAGGGCCACACTGGACGAATTGGCCGTCAGGTGTGGCCTCGCTGAAGCAAAGCAGTTGATGGAGAGACAGTAGACCTCCAGCAGCGTGAGTCCGTGCTCTACAGAGTTCCTGCTCCCGGCGTAGTGCATGAGAGCCTGCAGAGAACAGAAAATCGCTCGTTCATTATTCAGCCAAATAAATGCTCATGGTCCTTAATGTAAACCTACAGGCTTTTCTATTCACAGTGAGAACCCATGGGCATTAACTGCAATCATTTCTTTGCTTATTCAATTAATCAAACATTTAAATGTAACAAAGGAGAATTTGCTAATTGGTTAATGATGCATTCATTCATAGACTCCCTATTCGTGTGTTATATTCATAGTGTAATTGTGTTCATTTCAGCAAGGAGCACTATTATATTGTTCAAGAGTGTTAGGAATAAAGACTGTACAACGTGGACGACTGTTTTCTGTCTATTTGAATTGCTAAAGTGTCTCTAAATGATATGCAAGTAGAGAAGTATGACCGAGCTCGCCATTATACGAAAATAATCCGTGGTAAGTGGTGTGACATGACCCAATGTAAAGTATCATTACGGTTACCATCCTGAAGTTGATTATTTTCCGATAACTGAACATCCCAAACAGTTTTATTCCTCTTAAACCACAGCTCTACCATTTGTTTATAATATCAATGCTGAAAAACAAGTTAGTTCCAGTTATTACTTATGGTCTATAATATCTAAACAGTCAGTACCTCATCAGACTCTTTCTTTCTCGAAGTAAGGTGCTAAAAAAAAAAAAAATTGCAGCTTTTCATGATACTGAGATATTGCAAACCCCACTTTACCTCTGACTGTTACAAAGCACCGACAATACATCCTTCTTCCAAAAAAAGCACATAAAATAAAAACCCTGTGATTAACCTTGTAGCCAAAACTACGGTCAGATCTGATGATGTAGAAAATCAATCGACACCTTCAGACCAGTCAGTAAAGAGAATCCAACAGTGCTTGCGGTACAATCTGTGAATCTTAGCTTCAGAAATAAACGAAAGAACTGTGCTGATCATTTATTAAAGATGACTGTGCAGCTGTACTGGAAATGAATTTAACATAATAGCCCAAAATAATCGAGCAGGAGTTACAATAACTGTGTGGCAGAAAATCAAGAAACCACACTTCCTCTACTGTCAAGTTGCAACACACACTAACACGATTTACAAATGTGAAATTTATATATTTCAGCAAAGCTGCTGTGACAACGTCCACTGTTAAAAGCACTACGCAAATAAAATGCATTGAATTTGCACAGGCAGAGTCTAATAAAGCACAGTACAGTGCAACATCCAGGTAGTGTCTTCAGAGGTGGCAGAAGTGTGTGCATTTCACAAATCTATAAATCCAACTATTGGCTAGTTATTTATTTACACACATACATACATTTTTTTAAAAACATTCTGATTAAATTTGAAATATTTTAGTTGAATTGTACGTGCTGTAATTTGGCTTGTTGATATTCTGCCACCAAGCCACGTCGATCCCATTCTGCTACACAACGGCCATTTGATTATTAGCGTGCGGTTTAAATAGGACTCATTCACCGTACACTTTAAACACAGTCACCCATAAGGAGCCATATTTAGCACTCTTAACAATGACCTATTATCAGATTGTTCATCACTGTACAGAAGACACCCTGTTTTAACACTGAGCAGCTAATGTGCTGCCAAACTCAGGAGAGACTACGTGTGAGGAAATCCCTGATCGACCATTCACCTAGAACCATCTGCTCCGTGGTACACTGATTGGACCTTCGGGACCACAGCAGATGTACCTTGGGTAACAGTGCGATTTCCCCCCGGCCCTTAAACACGCTGTCTCGCTCTTACTTAGACACACACACACACACACACACACACACACACACACACACACACACACACACACAGAGAGAGAATCCCCTTAACCTAGATGCTGGTAATAAAGAACAAATTGTGGTGCTGGGTTTAACCTTCAAGGATATTCTTCAAAAAATTATAACAACCCTGAGCAGAGATATCCAAGAAATGGTAGTTTCAATAATGATGTATAAAATAATAAAATTAAATAAATGTTGTACTTAAAAACACATCACATTGCACTATTAAGAGATTGGCGGATCTCCAGGCATCTACTTCAAACTAGCTTTGTGGACCACACTTGTTACGATCACGTGTTTAAATACAATGCCGGTCTAAACGGGGAAGCCCTTATATTATTATTAAAAGCAGGTATAATTCTCTCAAACATTACACCGTCCTTTAAGTAAAATAAATAAATAAACACATTTACTAACAGGAGAATCAACTGTCAATATTAGGGTTAGTTGACCCTGAGAAATGAACACTAAGGTGTGAGTGGAGAAAATAGAAGACAGTTCTATAATACATATGTTTAATGAGTTGAGTCTTAGTCATTTATTTAAGGTCTATTTAGGCATAATTAAGAACTAAACCCTTGGGAATTTGGGGGCTTTTTGGCTGTTTTTGTATCACAAAAAAAATACAGGCAATGCAACCTCCCCCCACACACACACCCCTCCCCTTTTCCTCTTTAAACTTAAACCATACTACATCAACACATTAAATCATAAAAACACACAAACAAAAAATCTGACTTAAAGTCTGAACTGCGGATACCAACTTTCCCCCATGCCTGTTTATGCTCGATACAAAACGGCAAAGATATTCCAACAAATGCAACAACTGTCCTGTGTCACCCTAGCATGTATTTCATCTTGATGCAGGTTTCTGTTCCTCTTTATGGTACAGCACAAATCTCTTGCTGAGCCAGATTAGATGTAAATGAGTGACATTTGCACAATGAAAAGCAGCAGGTGGGGTGCATCAGGTTGTAATCTCAGTGGGTCTGTCCTACAGAGACACCCGTGAAGAGAGACAGGGACTCGTGAGGAAGACATGGCGTCTGGTGAAAAAGTCACCAATCGGGACATCAGAATATACATCAAACAGAAATTACTGGTCAGCGCTGCAGAGTTTGTTTTCTAAAATCTCACAATGCAAGAACAGCATCCGCTCACTGCAGTTAGTCTCCTCAAATTCCTCACGCACTCAGTAATGTATACTACATCCTGAATTCCTCTTAAACTTTTCTGCTCATGATTACAACTCTTCCTATACTTCCTGGAGGTGGTACAATTTCCCTGCTTATCGCATACCCATCTGCATTGTGTTCTGTATATATTTCTAACTTATTCTATCCATTATCTATTCATGTTTATCCAGTATTTACTCTTGCTGCTTTTAAGAACATAACACCATTATTTACATGGACGACAATAATCAGATATTAACCCGATTAAGACGATACTCTGATTAAGAAACTAGGAGGTAAACAGTGATTATTGATGACCTTAATCTGACTAGTCATACTTGAAGTAAACACAAATGGAATTAAGACATGTGGAGTATTCCTGTTTTTGTCGCATTATCGACATGCGTTACAGACATGTACACACCTTAATCACACTATTAACGTCGTGTGGGAGTTTTCACCGCATTTTGCGACAGGACATGTACACACACACACGGCAGTGCTCAACCATTTGACAGCAAACAAGAGAGCACGGCTGCATCCTAAACCGCGTACTTACCTATTACAGTATATAGTAGGAGAAATACATGCATCTCCGCTACTATATAGTAGGTAAGTACGCAGTTTCGGACACAGCCCTGGGTCCAATCGGTCGTCTATTTGCACGTACAGTACGAGAGAGAATTAAATGCACTTGAAGCTTTCATAAAATTACAAATGAAACACCCAAAACTGTATACGGTAACATAAAGAAGACGAACTGTATGTTGATACGTGAAATTCTGGAGGGAACGTCGGACAGCGTGGGGACGTAATGACGTGTGCCGTTATTCGATCTATGTTCTATAACATGTAAAACTGGTACATGAAAGGAATATTCTAAAGGCCACTCATCTAAACACCTTAATCACAATATTGTCTTATACAGTCAATAATTAGATTATTGCTATCCATGTAAACTTGGTCAGTCAATGTCAGACGTAATTTCATAGTAGGAACATTATTCATAATTTCACACTTTTGATGAGGTTTAAGTGTTCATGATCCACTTTTAGTCACCTAATACAAATCTACTAAATGACTAAACATCTTTTTACACACTTTATTCTTAGGGACTTAACATTATTCCTCAAGTGGATTTTTTCCCCCCTGCATTAGCTTTTAAAGCAATACAGAGCAAGAGGAAAAAAAGGAATTTAACTGTATTTTAAGTAGTACAATAATATATTTTGGCACCGTGCAAAAACACGTCATGTTATTGTCACTTGCTTGCAGCTGTATTTCAGTCATGCAGAAATTTTCCTGTAGTGTGCCAAAACTCTGACAGGAAACCACATATCTGTGGCTTTTTCAAAAAAATTATTCTTTTTCCCCCCCTTTTCTTGTCCAAGGTGCACACCAGGAACGTTTGAAATCCATCTGAAATACGTCTACTTGATCAAAAAAATAATGGTCAAAAACTTGCGCCTGTGTATCGTTTGCAACTCACAAGATAATATTAATAATTCCCCGAAACTGCTATTAGTTACTTTCATCCATGCATGTCCCCTGGAACATCACATACACCGTCAGGTGCACAAAAACAGAAAAAGCGAAGGAGGACTGAGGAGGAAATGTAGCTTTTAAAGCAAAATTAAAGTATCATAATAGGAGTTATAATCTGATTATACATGATACTAGCACTGTTTACATTTCAAAAGTGTGTTTCTCTTTAGGAGTTGTTCTTAAATAGTCTGTCCCAAGCCGGGCCTACATAAACAGGATTTAAAGGAAACTGTTGCACCTTAGGATCACATCATGTTCGACAAAGATTAAAAGGTTCATTGTTTTGTTCAATGCATGACTGGAAACATTATAATCCCCAAACATAAACATACTTCAACTCCACATCTACAATGCACAAAAACAGTTTCTTTTGGCGCAGTTGCTGGCTCCCAAAAAAGAGGAAACTTCTGTGTAAATTTTAAGAAGACCAACATAAAGACCTGAGCTGTAGCTTGGCTTTCTACGTGACTAAATACACACACACACACACACACACACACACACACACACACACTTGCCTTAGTGAACTTTGCAAAGTTGTACCTGCATCAAGCAAAGAGATGGAAATAAAATAAAATAGCAAAAACGACAACACATGATCATGGCTATAATTTGACGGGGTGCACAGAGTAAAAACACACAGTCGCCCCACCCGACACTGACCAACTGGTCTCCAATGTGTATTAATATAAATATATAAAATAGGATATATTTGACATCTAAAGCCTCAATGATTGACGTTGAAAGACATTCCATAATTATGTGGGGAGGTCAAATAAAATGCATTATATTCAAATAAATAAATAAAGTCAGGAACTGACACTATAAACTGTGGGCCAATCTATATGGCACGCAGGATCCATAAATTGTAGTTGTGCACGGGGGGGGGGGGGGTCTTCAAAACTACAGCGATAACTATTATTAAATAATAAACCGACCTGCAACTGGAGCCACAGTACAAATTAGCAACACGAATAGCTAAAAATAAAAGAAGGAGGGGAAAAAAGCACACTGGAATAAAACCTACATTTGGTTCCCTTGAAGCTACATAGTTTAGCTTGCTAGTAGCGTTTAGCTAACATTAGCCCTGTAGCTACTGTGTGTGAAACAATTCGCCGTTTCACTGCGTCGTGTTTTTTGTTTTGCTTTTTTCTTTACCTGACAGAAGTTGTCGCAGTACTCGGTGGACGAGGCCTCCGAGATGTCCCGCTGTCTCAGGGCGGCCTCGAGGTGCTGCAGCGTCGCCTGCAAACTCTCCATGGCATAAAACGTGTCCTCGTCCGCCCAGCCTTGGCCACTCCGCTCCAAATCCCCGTCCGTGTTCTCGTCCGCCATCTTCACTCCTGGCCCCTGCGCGTACGCATTCAGTGCGGTCACGTGATCACAGCCAACCGTAGGATCGACTTAGAAGTGGGGGAGACCTCGGAATGGGAGGGGTCGAACTGCGTCCAATCAGATAAGGGGGTCCTCAGGGACCAATAGGAAAGCACGCACAGTTACACCCCTGGCGTTTGGATGCTAGGACACGCCCGCGGCGTGGGGGCGGGGGAGGAGGAGGAGGAAAAGGGGGGACGCAACCCCCGCAAACGCAGATTCCTTGCTTTAGAACGGGGCACAGAAATACACCTGGCCTATTTTGTATATCTATTTTATCAGTAAACCAACTGTAGTTTCCATGCTTCAATTTTTTTTTTTATATCTCCAGAAAAACTGAATAAAAACCTTGTTGCACCCTTGTAGCAAGTTCATAAGACATTCTGTTTTACTTTCAATGCATAATCCCAAACCCTAAAAACACATACAGCCACTTGCCTCTTTAATAGGAATACATGTAAGCTTGCTTATTTATGCAATTATCCAATGAGCCAGTCATGCAGCAGCAGGACAATGCACAGGTACAAGATTCAATAGTTTATTGTTATATTAACAGTAAAATGGACAGTAACACTGTACTGTACAGTGAAATTCTTACTCTGCATATCTGTACAGATAGTGTTATAAAATGCACTGTGGTTTTAGAATGTGATTATATGCAACACGTAGAATATCAATTATAATACAAGTACTGATGTGAGGAAGGTAAGACAATAAAAAGGCCACAATCATACAGGGGTACAGGCGTTCCTATTAAAGTGGCTGGTGAGTGTACTATAACCATACATAAAAAACAGAAGACTCGTTAGTGAACAATCATGAGGCAGGAGCAGTTTGAGTTTATGACTCACCCACCGTGGGGGCTAGATTACCTGAGGGGCCTTCCCATCTACAAATGCAGCTTTATTTACGTCGTGTTATAGCTTTAGGAAAAAAGAGAAATAAACACTGACTATTTTGTATTACTATTTTATTTCTTTTCAGAGAATGGGCTCTCCTTTTCAATCTGGTTCCTCTCAATGTTTCTTCTTTAATTTGTCTAGACAGATTTTCCTGACTGCTCTTTGCTTGCTTATTAGGGATAAAATCTCTAGGCAAATAAAATATAATTATGAAGTCAGTTAATGGAGTCATTCAAAACAAGGCTTAAACAAGTGTGGCCTGGCCTTTAGATTTCACAATTACTTGTTTGCCGGTTTGGCATCAAAATTATTTCAGAATGTATTCAGCTTTCGTCTGGCCGAGATACATTACACAGTAACTAAACTAACACAATGAACACATTTTCCTTTAATATGCAAGTGAATACACAGCAGTTAAAACCCACATTATGGGGGGAAAAAAAAAGTTTCTACCATTTTGAATTTAAAATTTGAAATATGAATTTCTATTACATCATGTTCATTATTGTGATAATTATGCCATGATGTTATTTATATTTTCATCAAATTAAAGTACAGAGGTAAGTACTTCTTGCCTTTCTTATAAATCAGAGTTGGGGTAGTCAAGTTTGCCCCAGATCTCTCCCATACAGCCTTGCAATTCTTTCTTGTCAGAGGATGGAAAATTAGGTTTGAAATATATTTAATGTCCAACTATGAGTATTTGTGCACGCATGGTTATCCGTTCAACATAGCTCACATATTCATCTGTAAAACATTTGTACGTCTGATCTGGAAGATCCACTAGGACAGAACAGAGTAGGTCTAAAACATCCCTGGGTGCCAGGTTTCCATGGTGGATTGTCAATCCACATTTTGTCAACCTACAAAATGTTATTATCAGAATTTATACCACAGCGCTGTTAAATTCCTGATTCTGATTGGTCAGAAGGGGTTGATTAATTTTCTATAACAGCAGGTTTTATAGATGCTCTGGTTGCAAGACAAATGGCAGGTTTATTTTAAAGTGCTCATTCTAATACATTATAATTTCTATAGTTGTTATTTGTTGTTACTTGTATGGCAGACACTCCACGTAAACAGATTAAACCATAACTGTTGATACTGTGATGAGATGTGTATTGAGTATTTTTGGAAGGAGTCTCCAGTGTCAGTTCTTTCTCTTGAATTTTCACGTTTCATATTAATTTGCATAACTTTTTGTATATTTATATTTGAAAGTATTTAATAAATATTTAAAACCCCTCTTGTGCCATGTTTCCTGATTGTGTACATGTGTTCCGTGTTTAGTTTTTGATAAGTTTGTCTTCATATAACCTCTTAAATCTGTATGTCCTGTCATTGTAAATGTGTGTATATATGAGCCTTGGTTACCTGTGTTTCCTTTGTTTCTTTGTTTGTTATTAAGACTTCCTGATTGAGACCTTCTATTTACGATTATTTAAGGATAATGTTAAACCCTGCCTGGAACAGTGACTATGATTTTTTTGGATTACCCCTAATAAACCACACTGAGTATACTCACTCGCTTGCGTCCTGCCTCACACTAATGCATCATACAATTAATGATTGTCAAGTTATTGCGCTTTGCCACATATTGGCAGGTGAGTCTTTAAGATAAAAAATGACTGATAATTTCTCATATCAGTTCAGCTTTTTTTTAGGGAGTGCATTGAAGCTCTAATCCCGAACCAATAGCTGGTTCATTCATTTGTCCTTCATTTGATGATCAGAAATCATGAAGCTTTTTCTCTTTGCTGTAACCACACACGTTCTTTTGTGCCATGTAAAAGGTGAGTGAAAAAGAAAATTAATGCTAGCCTATAAATATCTATTATGTGACAGCTTGTGTTTTTTTAATGGTCATTTTATTTGCTCATAAAAGAAAATCACAGTAATTGATTTCTCTTGGAATTTCTCTGCTTGGATCTATTGACTCAAATGACAGTAGCATGACATCGATAGTGTCAGTTTACGACCATTGCACTTAACTTAAAGTGGAGATTGTTGCATAGTGGTCTGTTTCCCAGATAAGCAGTGACACTGAGGTGTTTAAAGATGCAACATACACAGCTGCTGTGCTAATAATACTCGATCAGCTAAATAATATCTGGTCAGATAGGCTGCATTCGATAACCGTGTACCTATAATGTTTATATCTAGGCGAAAGTGAAAAAAGCAGTGTGTAACATATTTGTT
Source organism: Ictalurus punctatus (assembly GCF_001660625.3). Lineage (NCBI taxonomy): Eukaryota > Metazoa > Chordata > Actinopteri > Siluriformes > Ictaluridae > Ictalurus > Ictalurus punctatus. The sequence continues at coordinate 26,023,050 of NC_030424.2, read as the reverse complement.
GTTGTTGTTGTTGTTGTTTTAGTATACCTGCATTAATATAGCATTGTTGTTTGTCTAAAAGGAAACTGGTGGCAGGATTATAAAGAAACCATAAAGCACTTCAGTCAGGAGACACTTTATCAGGTATTACCTCATGCATTACTTCAGTTTTACATGCATTACCTCAGTTCACTGCATTTTTTTTTCTAATCTGCTTCAATATCTGGAAAAGCATTACACAACTTCTTCAAAAGTCTGTCCTTATAGGTTTGCTGTTGTGGCTTTGCTTTGAGCTGCAATCTTAAAGAAAATAAGGATACTCAATGTTCTTTCGATCATTAAGCTTTCTAAGTGGTTGTACTTAGAAGCTCTTCTGAAATCTTTTCTGTTGCAGGGCGTTACACAGAAGCTTTAAGCACAGGACCCCTCTGTGAAAGCTCAATTAGTTTCACCATAGCTACCGAATAATATGCTTTAAGACGAATGAATTCTATTTAGTACCTTACGAAAAATAGTGGTTCTATGCTGAAGCCCAAACCTAAAAGTAATGTCCTTAAAGTAAAACCCTTTTAGGAATCTATGGACCCTTAATTATTCAAAGAAAATGTGAAGAGCCTGAAATGACTCATTAATAATTTGAGACTCCAGGAAGTTCAAGAGGTCTGGGGATGCCTGGACGCCTTGAAGAACTACTTGAAGCAAAGCCGGGGGGTCCATGATTTCCACTGAATTGTTATAGTCATGGAAATGACAATCCACCATTATCAAAGTTGTTACAAGTACTGAGTTCTTACATTTATTAGCCTGTTTGACTGGTCACTTGAATTGAATGGAGTTAATCCAAATTCAAATCCAAATCAGTCTGTAAATAATGTCAATTTTAATCAAATGACAATTTGAATAAAAATGACTTCTATGAGTGCAAAGTTCAGGAATAAAAAGCTCCATGGCTCAGAGAAATAACCAGGATATTATTGTGCACATTTAACCCTTTCATGCATAAAATTATTTAAGTGCATATCCAGATTCTTTTATATATCTTGTTTCTTAAATTGTGAATTTTGACTCTAAATATTACTTGTATTAAAAAGTGAATGGATTGTCCCCTAGTAAAAAAAAACAACAAACAAACAACAAAAAAAACAAGGTTAAAACAGTATGCTTGAAATATATTTTTTTAATTGATAAATTGTTTAGTATAACATTCAGGTCTAAAATATGTAACATTCAAGGTGAAAATATTAGAAAATAGAATTTCTTAACATAAAAAAATGTACACAGTTTAGAATTGTTGCATGACACAAGGAATAAAAATTCATCTTGCAAAAAAAAAAAATCTAGTTTTAAAAAATCTAAGGTGATCTGGAACCAAATATTTTTTTACATGAATTCTTCTGTTAGTTATTTATTGATTTATTTACAAAGTTAATAAAGATTGAGAAAACCAAATAGCCTAGAGATTTAAGTTAATGTTCAATTACAATAATGCTCAAGTGATTTGGAGGTGATTTTCCTAAAATTGACTGTCCATAAATGTGGACACTATGCATGAAAGAGTTCAATAATGAGCCTAATATGTATATCTTTAATAATAGATTTTTTTTAAATGGTTCTCTGGCTGCAAAATGATTGAGAATCATTGAGGAAATATTTGAGACACAGATGAACTTTTTACTGTGCTAGAACTAATGATATTTGGCTTTTATGGGTGTTGTAAGCGCTTTGCTCTTGCAGGAGTACCCAGATAAAGTTCGGCAGCAGGATTTCCAGCATCCACCTTTCCAATGTCCAGATATGAGCCCTTCTCCCACTGTACCCACGTCAGGTAACACAGATCTCTATAATAATAGAACTATTAGATATAAGATTTCAGACAAGTTGATTTACACTTCAACTAAGGTGAGATGCATTGTGTAAAAGCTCCAGATTTAACATTATAAATATAGCATTTTAAAAAATGTATAGAAAATTGTATAGAAAAGAACCCTAAATTCTCTTGCTTGTCCGGGATCCTAGAATTTGCATGAAACAGGGTTTGACTCCACACTCTGTCTCAATTATTTTACAGCACTTTTTAATCTTATCAGAGACAACACCACTCTCTATATCTGCCTCACTTTCTAAGGCTTATCTGACTAAGCAAAATTGTCTTACTATTGAAAATGTGTAAGACTTCACATCAACCAATTTTTAAAAAATATAAATGTACAAATAATTCAGGCTAAAGGAACAGTTCAGCCATTTTCCGAAACTTAAATCAAACTTAAATTGCAGCTGTTTTATCATCTCAGTTACTTCCAGCTTCCAGTTAAACATTTCCCCCCAGTTCATGAACTCTAAGTATTAATGTTCAAGTATGTATTGTATATGGCCCTGCAATTATGTCCCTAAAAGTATACTTAGATATAGTGACAAAGTACAATTACAGTACTGACATACAGGATATATCCAAAAGTTTGTGGACACCTGACCATCACACTCACATGTGCTTGTTGAAGATCCCATTCCAGATCTCCCCTTGGCCGTTCTAATAACCTCCGCTCTTCTGGGAAGGCTTTCCACTATATTTTGGAGTGTGGCTGTGGGGATTTGTGTTCATTCAGCTGCAAGAATATTAGTGAGGTCAGGTACTGATTTTGGGTGAGGAGGCTCCAGTTCCAGTTCATCCCAGTGCAGGACACTCGATTTCTTCCACTCCAACCTTGTTATCCATGTCTTTATGGAGCTCGCTTTGTGCTCAGTGGCATTGTCATACTGGAACAGGTTTGGGCCTCTTAGTTCCGGTGAAGGAAAATTGTAATGTTACAGATTACAAGGACATGGAAAAGAACCACATATGGGTGTGATGGTCAGGTGTTCACAAACCTTTGGCCATCTAGTGTACTTTCCTCCTCTGTTGGGATGACATTAAAAATTGTTTTGACTTGCGATTGTGCCCAGTCATTTCAATTCTTGCTAATTTTGCGTGAGAAGAGATTGGACTCAGTCCCATATGTTTATCTGCTTTCTCAGATAACACTGATCTTCCTACCCACCTCCGGTGCTTACAGAATGACGCTCACCTGACTGAGATATCATGACACAATTATTATATAAACTCAATACTGCTGTCATTACCAATGTTATATAATTCTGATCTTTATGCCGTCAATAAAGCACTCCTATAGCTCTCTACTGAGGACCCCCTGAGCCATTCCTGTTAGATGTAATTATTTTTTTAATTACTGCCATATACAATAAGTTCCTTTGTGTTAGCTGTTACTATGTGACAAGAAGAGATATACTATAGAATGAGCACATTATTATAAACCTGTGATTTGTCTTGCATCTGGAACTGCTGACATAGCTGCCGTTACAGAAAAACACCTTCTGATCAGTCAAATTTGAGAATTAAACAACACTGTGGTATAATATAACATATTCTGATTAACATTAAGTGTTTCTGTTTAATCTTTTGTTGTTTGCAGTTTAACTCATATAAAATTCATGTATATTGAGTCCAAGCTCCTATATTTTAAAATTCTGATCTCTGTCCTGTAATTTTTTTAAATTACAGAGTTCCCTATATTAGAACTGTTCTACACAGTTCTAATATAGGGACCTAATCTTTCACTTAATCTTACTGTCCTTACTTGCTTGGGCCAAAAATCTTGTGCTAATGGCCTTTTTCCAAACCAATCATGCTGTTTCTCAAAGCCAACCTGTGTGTTTGTGTTGCAGTGGAAAAGGTGAAAGCAGCTGACATTAAAGTCATTGCCGCTTTAGGAGACTCTCTGACTGTAAGCAGCAGCTTTGAAAGATTATGGCTCAGTGGCTTCTTATTCCCTCGAAGTACACTACATAGGGCATTAGTGATATAGAGTATTTTTTGGAAAAGACTGCTGGGATAACTCTTCTAATTACACACCAAAACAATGTGAAAATATTATTATTTAGGCTGCTTGTTTACCTTTTCTTTGTTGCCTGAAAAAATATTTTTGTGTAAAGAGCCTGTTAGTAATTACAGTGCTTAATGCAGTCACTCTGCCTAACGAATGAAAACCAAGGTTTTCTCCAGCAATAATTGACTATGTTTACATGCACATCAAATTCCGTTTAAGGTCTATATTCAGGTTGCAGTCATATTCCGAATACGATGTTTATACATGTACAGGCATCGGTATGTTCTTGTATACGTGGTTGTAGTATGCCAGAGTTGTCATTCCTAAATACCTAGCCTTCAGCTAAGCGTCTGTTAGCACCCACGATTCCTTGCGGATTGAGCATGCCCATATATCTCCTTTCAATGGATTTTCTGAATAAGGTGCTCAATAACATGCAACAAATCTCCGGTTAAAACAGGCATATTCCAGGGGCAGGAATCAGAATTTGGGAAATCAGAATATCGTCTTGATCTGAATCGGTCAATTGGACTTTACATGACTTTACAATACTAATTAGAATATCGATAAATTCCGATTAATATTGGAATATTGATGTGCATCGAAACGTAGTCACTGAATGAGAAAGTTCTTTTGGGATAGCTATGTGCCATAGAGAAATGGGCTGAATTAATTTAGTTTGTAATCAGTTACCAAAATATCGGTGATGCTCCTGCAATAATGCCATCATTAAAACAGATAAGAACGCTTGCACACACTGTGCAGACGACAGTTGTAGATCTGTAAAATGTCAAAGGTTTAAATGCCCTAATGAAATTCTCATTTCCCTCTGTAGCCAGACTATTTAAAGTGCATAAGTACTGTTAATCCATAAGTAGATTAGGTTACAAATATAAGGGTAGGTGTGGAATGGGAATGAAATCTTCCAATGCTTTTTTTTCCCCTTTCACTTTTGGAGGTAAGCAGTAGATAAAATGCTAGAACATTACATGTGTTATATGCAAAAATAGAAGCATATTTCAGTTCATGAAAGCCTGTAGTTTTCAGAACTATAGTAGAAAATGTCCACATTTTGACTGTGTTTTTCCTGGCCACCACACATACAGTACTATTTATAGCAGATTGACCTTGAGTACCATATTATTCTGCCTTTTTATCAGACAGCCATTGGTGCCAACGCGTCTACAGTCCTGGGAGTGCCAATCGAGTATCGTGATGTGTCATGGAGGTATTGAATATTCTGAGCTTGGCTGTTCATTTCATCAGCTTCATTTCTTTATCATGATTTTGGAGCTAGTAGGACTCGACTGTGTCATTTGAATTTATCTTAAAAAAAAAAAATTCACTTAAAAATTGCACATCAAGCATTGTAGCATTTCATATTTGTAGTTCGTAACTTAAATTTCTACGTAAGACTTTAACACTGAACTCTGCTTGAGAGTAAATTCTGCAAAATATTGATTATAAATAATCATATCTACAAGTTTAATCAGCTTTTTAAATTCAGCTAATCCAATTTAGACTCAAAATTATACAGTGCTACATCTGAGCATTTTAGGAGAAAAACTAACAAAGACAGATTCTGTTATTGCCATTTCAGCCAATCCCTAGAGAAGAAATGATTGAGTGCCCTCCTCTCTCTACATCTGAGTATTTTACAGTTGAATTTAATTAAATTGGCTGAATTCAACTTAATATTTGATATATAATTTCAAAATAAATAATAAAATTTTTGTTTTACAACATTCATTTCCAAATCTTAGTGGCATAAATATTATCCCATACATTCTGACTTATATACAGTGAATTTGACAAAATTAGCTAAAAAATATTTTTTGTTTACTGTAAATGTTATGGCTTTATCAATCGCCAAGAAACATGCAATACAATTTCACCCTGTATAAGTTAGCTGTCTGTCCTTACCTCCCTTCCTCTCTCTCTCTTTCTCTCTCTCTCTCTCACATGCACTTTCACCTTCTAAGTGTGATGCCATTTTTAGATCCTGTAGCCATTTAACTAAATCAACAGTGTGGAAATTGAGTGAATAACCCAGTGATCAAACTAATAAAATGAGAGGTAACTCTTTGTGTTTCTGATGTAATCATGTGCCTTTATCAAATTCATTCGATGAGCTTTATTGAAGAACTTTATCTTGCTGTGTGCAGTATTGGGGGCCATGGAACATATCGTGATGTTATCACTCTCGCAAGTAAGATAAGTTATCTACCCTAGGTTCAGAGGATATTTCTCTCTTGCTCTCTTTCTCTCACACTTTCTTAGCTGTAATCTGGATCTCTCTCTCTCTCTCTCTCTCTCTCTCTCTCTCTCTCTCTCTCTCTCTCCTTCACTTTCTTTCAGACATTGTGAAACTCTTTAACCCGGATGTAATTTTTCCGGCACCTAAGAGGACCCTGAATGATCGTCCTTCAAGTCTTAATGAGACCGGCTTTAATTTAGGCGTCACTGGTCACAACACAGTGTAAGTACAACGTTCAGACACTCTATGCCTCTCGAGTTTCACAGAAATATTTTAATTATATTTAAATATACAGTGAACTCCACTAATATTGGCACCCTTGGTACGGATCAGCAAAGACGGCTGTGAGAAATTGTCTTTATTGTTTAACCTTTTGATCTTTTGTTAAAAAAAAAAAATTCACAAAAATACAAAAATACATAGAATTTGCAATCGTTTTAATTATTATAATGGGAATTGTATTGGTTTTAATGGAAACTCTAATGGTCCCTGTGGGTCTACTGGTGATTTGTTGCCTTCTATTGGTGGCATGTTATGTCTTGTGGATACCATTAAGGACCAATACTAGTAATAGTAATGCTTTTTAATGGTTAGCTGATGTTTTGTAATGGTACTTGTAGTGGAAACCATTAGAATGTCTGTGATGGTTTATACTGTTTTTTTTTTTAATCTGGGTTTTTTTTCTACTAACATCAATATCAATAACAACAGCAACAACAAATCCAGACTGTGACATAATTAGAATTATGTTAATTTCAACCAATTTTGCTGAAATACTTTGTGGACATGAAAATAAAATTAAATGGATGCTCTCAAGGCATTGCTGGCCCAAATTACCTGAAGACACTTAACATAGAAACAGATACTCACATATTCAATTGGAGCAAGAATAATAAGACACCAGCCGTGAGTGAGAAGAAGCAAGGGTCCAGGTTTATTCGTTCCGTTCCACCACACGAGATCCCCACAGTTTGAGACATCCCAAAATGCGATCTAAAAAACCAGAGCTGAAGCTCTTCTATTTATACAGTTTTCTTAGGGTCAGGGTGACCCAGACACTAATATGTTTAGAGTTAGCTATCCTGGAACACCATTACGTACATCAATTGGCACTGTTGAGCGACCCTTATCACGCAGGTGCAGTTCCGGCTCCAAAATATATTTTGTTTTGTTTCACTCTTTAAAAATAACTTGACCTTGTCTGTGTCGCTTCCTGACTGGATTTTCGTCGAGAACGGACACTTTCAAACACATCATCTCAACATTATGAGTAAATTTTATGTTTGTTCTACATTTCTTTTTTTGTTCTTAGTGCTTGCATGTACATTACCCTATAAGATTTTTTCATGAAACAGAATATGAAACAGATTAATTTCTGTTTTCTGCATACACACCAGGCCTCTGTGTGTGTGTGTGTGTGTGTGTGTGTGTGTGTGTGTGTGTGTGTGTGTGTGTCTCTTAGTTGACCTTCTGCCTGCGTGCAGACGTACTCCACCTACGCTCTGAGACCTGCCGCACTTAATCAAATACATGTATTGCTATCCCCCTGCACCTTGCTTATCTGTGTGCTGTGTTTTAGGTGAACATCCGTTCATACAGTCCACCAGCCCAGTCAATTCTCAATAAGATTATATATTACTCATACTAGGTCTCCCTCGTGTTTATTTCATTTATATTTTATATACAACAGCATTAAAACTTCTTCAAAGCCCCATGCCATAATAATCAGGGGGTAAAAAGCAAAAGTATTTCTGTGACTTTCTCCTACCTTTCAAAAACAAGTCAGTAGGTGAATTGGTGACTCTTAACTTGCCCCCGAGAGTGAACGTGTGTGTGTGTGTGTGTGTGTGTGTGTGTGTGTGTGTGTGTGTGTGTGCGTGTGCTTTGTGCCTAAATGTGATAAGTATAAATTAATGTGATAAGAATATCTATGTGACAAGCATAATTAATGTGATGTCGGGGAAAAAGATACACACACAAATATACACACACTCATATACACCTACAAAATCTAAGATGTTTAAGATGTTCAATTTATCTAATCAGTATCATGTATTTAAAGTCATGCTTTCTGTCATGTACAATACATGCAAACACTGTATACTGTATATGCACAAATATTTATCTTCTTGATGTTTCAATTTGTGTATCTCTCTATTCGATTGCTTATGTTTTACAGGAATTTCTCTGAACAGGCCAGGAACATGATTGACACCTTCAAAACCTACCCAGTAAGATCTTATACACAATATAAATGCATTATAATCGATAGTACTAAAATTCCTGCAGTCTGCTTACATAGAGTTTTGACTCGTTATGCATTTCCTCCTTTTTATTCAGGGGTTAAACTTTAAAGAGGATTGGAAGCTTGTGACCATTTTAATTGGGATGAATGACATCTGTGATTATTGCAAGGACAAAGTAAGACAGCCATATCTTATCTGACCTTATTAATACACGTTCAGAATATACAAATGATCACTGACCCTAAGGACACACCATTCTGATGGGTATATCCCTATCTTTTATGATAATTACGTCACATAAATGTCACTTAAGATATGCCACTACTGTATGGTTGTCAAGTTCAAGTTTATTTTTAATAAACATCCTAGCAGTTGTATGAACAAAATTATTATTCACTGAACATTTTCACTGTCGTCGTGGTGTTTTGAATGTCTTACATTAAATCACAGCATTAAACCGTGCACTTAGTATGCCAGTAACAGCTTTTGGATTTTTGTTTCCCCCGGATTTATTTACCAGAAATGAATTTACTTGTTCTGTATCTATTAGTACAAAGTGTAGATGAGCTGAAATGCAAGTCAGATTACGTTTGATGAATCAATATGATAAGTCAATAAATTATATTACAGCTCAAATTACATACTTATATGTAGATAATAAGCAAATTATTTAAACGAGTCACTTTAAATAAACCATGTTAAAGAATTGAACTAATAAAAAAGCAAAAATCCAAGAACATTGCATGATATTTTAGTCCGAGGTGTGCGTTTTATTCGTTGCAGAAATTGTTCTCACCTGACAACTTCATCAAGTACCTCACAGCCTCCCTAGATATGATGATGAATGAGGTAATTCTTTATGTATTTACTTCTTTCATTTTACCCATCTGAATATATATATATATTTTTTGTGAATTGTGAATACTACTCGGACCTGAACTTCACCAATCATCATCCATGTAAAAATTTTGTGTTTTTGCCCATGAACACCATCTGCATGTTTGGTGATAAAGGTAGACTAGAAAAGAGACACCGTTGTAAAACATGATGATCGATCATTGATGTTTTGGGGCTGTTTTGTGGTTCAGGGGTCCTTTCATGTATTCTACTGAATAACAGGATGTCTTGGTGGCCTCTTAGTCGTCAGAAGGTTACAACTCAGAAATGTACGTGCATCCAAAACAATAGATATGATTGTAGAAGGAAAAAAAAAACTATACTTTGCAACCATCATCTCGGTCTCCAACTTTTTTTCAGTCCTGTGCTCTGAATTGACGAAGGTAACCGCACGAAGAATTTCACATATGAAGAATTTGACATATCTTGAAATGTTTTGTATGGAGGAGGGTCTAAGCTTATTCTCAATGATTAATTTACCATGAATCACGCTCTTAACTGTGGGGCTGCCGATATTTTTTTTTAACAGTGTTTTACAGAACAATGCACTATTTTAAAATGTAATGATTTAGTTCTTTAAAATGTTTAAGCTCAAAACTTCACTTATTACGTGTTATTCGTTTTATGTATTCATTTTTGTGTATTTTCCTGTAATGCTGAAGTTATGATTCAGTAAAACCAGTTGTTTTAAGATGTGCATGACATGTTTTTTATTTTATTCTTAAACCCTTTCCTGGAAATGTTGCTAACAATAGCCTTATTTACATTACGTGCACATAGACTGAAGAGCCGTTTATGTTTTATTATATTTGTAAGTTGTATATTTTTATCATATTTTTGTTTGTCAGGTTCCTCGACTGATTGTGAACATGGTGCAGATTTTTACTATGAAGCCTCTGAGGGAGGTTCAGGAGCCCACCCTAGCCTGCCAACTCCAAAAGTATTTCCTCCTCTCTCTCTCTCTCTCTCTCTCTCTCTCTCTCTCTCTCTCTATCTATCTCTCTTTCACACAAACACACACACACACACACATTAAAACTTTCACTTTTCCATCTTTTTTCTCCTCTCTTTTTTCATACGACTCTTTATTTAAACCTCCTTTCTCTCTCTCTCTCTCTCTCTCTCTCTCTCTCTCTCTCTCTCTCTCTCTCTCTCCTGCTATCTCCCCCTTTCTCTCATTTTCTTCTAACTATTTTTCCCCTCACATTTCCCTCTTGCTCTCTCTCTCTGTCTCACTCTATAGGAGTTTCTGTTCATGTTTGGTCAGGCCTGAAGAGAACTCCACTGAACTGGCAGAGCTGACTGAAGTAAATCTGGAATTCCAGGTATGTATTAGTTGAGTCAGAGGCCTGTTCAAGTGTGAATTAATATAATATATTGTCATAATTATGCCCTAAAAAAGGTGATGAAGCAATCTCTAAATAGTAAAACCATTACAAATCGACAAACTGTGACAAAGTGACTATTTTACTGGAGTATATTATGCATTTGATGCCACATAAAGTGTAATTGTCCATGAAATTAGATGTAATTGTAAATCTACAAATTGAGAATTATATTAACTCTCTTTGTGTACACAATAAAATGATTGTCAGTTCAGTGCAGTACTGTTTTTTTTTTTTTTTTACAAAATAACGTATTTATTACACTTTTTTTGTTAACAGACTTTAAAGGCTTTTTTTTTCAGTGGACTAAATGTAGCAAATAGCTTTTTAGTTTTGTTTGAGAAGTAATATATTTTGAGGCACCGAATTATTTAACACAGTGCCCTATAATACAAATAGCACAAAGAACACTGCAAAACAAAACAAAACAAACAAACAAACAAAAAAACATTCTCCTTATGAGATTATTATAGAACAAATATAAGACCATTAAGCCTTTTTATAGACATAGACTTTATACTAATGTCAAGCTTAGAAATGTCTTATTCTATATTGCATCTTTCTTTACAATAACAGCACATGAATAATCATGCACTAATTCCTGAATTAATACTCACTTAAATATGAACTAATGATGAGTTGAGGCATTTAGTAATTTACTTCATTTAGCTAATGAAGAGCTAACCTTAACCACAATTCATGTGTGAATAACCACCACCTTAAATACAGTGCTGTGAAAAAGTATTTGCCCCCGTTCTCACACTAAATAGTTTTAGCTCTTCAAACTAAGTACAACATAAAACAAAGGCAACCTGAGTAAACACACAATAAAGTTTTTATTTTATTATTTTATTGAAGCAAAAAAAAAAAAAAAGGTGATCCAACACCTATCATCAATGTGAAAAACTAAATGCCCCTTAGGATTTTCTGGTAGAGAGCAGAATTTATGTTTCCTTCAGTTATTGCAAGTTTTCCAGGCCTTGAAGCAGCAAAGCATCCCCACACCTTGTCCCACACTTTTTCAATGCAGAAAGAATATGAATTAAACACGCACAATTTCAAATTATTTATATAATTTGCCATATGCATGTGTGTACACAAACATCATTGGCTGGTGCTGGATTACTTTCATAATTTACACTAATTTACACTGATCCTCATTATCGAACGTCGAAAGACACACTAATAATAAACATCAATAATTGAATTAGCCTATTTATCATATTTTTACTTGCTAAGATATCATTTTTTGCAGTGAAAGTGTGCCCGTGTTTTCTTAGTCTTATTCATCAAAACAAGACATTATGGCATCCATGCTCTAGTGTAAAATCAACTCAAAAGTCACACTTCAGTGTTTTTCAGCTCAACACTCGGTTTTTATTGCAAGGACAAGCTTAGACTCTGGAGGGAGGCATCATGAGAATGCCACTGGGAGAGTAGTAGTAAGAGCTTTTTAATTGGACACTGAAAGCCTCTGGTTTGAACGAGGAGCAATTTGTGCAACACACAGTTCAGCTAACAGCTGGTTTGTGTGTTGTGGTTTTGTAGAGGAGACTGGAGGAGCTGCTGAACAGCGATCGTTACTTTAAAGAGGATTTTGCTGTGGTTCTGCAGCCGTATGCCACATACGCCCAGCCACCCAGACTAGCTGTGAGTAAATCTTTCAAAATAATAACTAAGCGCTAAATATAAACAACTGCAGTCAGAATCTGATGGAACAAATCAATTAAAGCATCTGTCATCATAGTTTAATGGTGGAACAGCTGTTAATCCTATTTTCAAATGTGCACGTTAGTCCTCTGATGTATATTTCTCTCTGGTTTCTTACAGAATGGCAAAATCGATTTTAGTTACTTCTCCCCAGACTGTTTCCATTTCACCATAAAGGGTCACGAGGAGCTGGCCAAGGGTCTCTGGAACAACATGGTAAATTTCATCTGGCCTGTATTAACTACTTTCATACCACAGCATGAAATCGGTTAGAAGGTGTTGAGTAATCTCCTATAACAGCAGCTCTGACAATATGTTGGGTTATACTTCACATCACATGTTAATATTAATGCACTTGTTTGTTATTGTTTCTATAGTAACCAGTTTATTTAAAGGGACGTGTTAGGCTGACCTTCATAATCAAAACCTGATAATTAACAAATTATAAAATGTGCTGTTATTTAACAAAGAAGGGCGTCTAATTGTTGGTATAGTGACGTTTTCTGTTAGGAAATGTCTATTTAACATTTGTGGAAGGAGTCTCCAGTTTCAGTACTTTGTAACTCTCAGTAAAGCTTAGAGGATTTTCCCATTTCTCTGTAACATGACAAGCTGTGTTTAAAAAAAATAAATAAAAATAAATAAATTATTAACATTGAGAGAAGAAAAAGAAAGGCTGGTGAAAGAATGACTGTATCTTGCTGCTATAATGTAAGTGATAACAGAAGCTAACTTGTTTCACAGATGTTCCCCAATGTTAAACGTGACATTCTTTAAAGGGATAGTTCACCCACAATGAAAATTCTGTCATCAATTACTCACCCTCATGTCGTTCCAAACCCATAAGTCTTTCGTTCAACTTTGGAACACAAATGAAGACATTTTTAATGAAACCTGCAAGATTTCTGTCCCTCTATGTACAGTCCACGTAACCAAAACTATCGCTTAATTAGTAGAAAAACTGGAATCGTTGTCAAATTGCTGTGGCGTAAGAGGAGCACAACGCTTCAAGATGTACTGTTGTATGAAAATAATCCACTTCAGAATAGTGGGGAACAGTAAAACATTGTGTCTTGTCCATCACACCACCACAAATTTGAATATTTTCGTAACACAGTGTGCCCTCATAATGGTGCGTCCCCATACAGTGCAAACCCCATGTGGTTTATTTCTTACATAATACAGCCTGACCACAATCGACTTTCAGTCTTTATCTCTCACAGTTTCAACCGCCAGACAAGAAAGATTTAATCAAGATCTTCTCAGAGCCAGTAAAACTCATCTGTCCGGCAGAGGTAAGGTAACAATAACAGTGCTTTTGGATCTTCACCACAAAACCTCTGCTGTATTGTATGTTCACATTGATCTGCATTTCCCTCGTAGGAGCATCCTTACATATACACCAGACCCAAAGCTCTGTCCTCTGCAAACCATCTGCAAGTCATCTGGACTCTTTTAACCCTTACAGGCCTCATTACCATCTACAACAACATACATTAAGTGCATTCTTTATGCTTCAGTCCTGTTTTTACCACAACCTTTTCAACTATTCTTCATACGTTTGTATCGGTCCATAGATCGTAAATATGGTATAACAATCTATGGTACATCTTAAAACACACTTGAAGTATGAAGGGAGGAATTATGCATTTTTATCTTTCACTTTGATGAGCTTATCATCGAAGCGTCCATGACTGGAGCAGACTTTTCAGTAGGATTACACTATACTGAGTATATTTACTAATTACTCTCATAATAACTTACCAGCTATTTTCCTAATTCAACTAATTTGTTGAATACCGAGTACCGATGGAGTAAAAGACTATGTAAAAACCAGCTTCAACAAAAATACCCACCAGTTCCAAAATCCAGAATGTCCAGTTCCTCATTTTGCCTCATTTTGTAAAGGCCGTTTAATAAAATGAAAACCTGGATGTCTCTACAAATCAGGTTTGAGTTTGCCCTTGAACACACTACTCACACAAATAAAAGCATATGAGGTATGCCATGTGAGGTGCAATTTGCCTTTTGTAAAAGGACATTGCAACCGAATGCAATACCTATTGGGTAAGTCCTGCTTATTAAGTCTAAATTCAGGTTGACAGAAACCCTCTTGCCTCTGAGGGTCATTTAAACGTACAACTCTAATAAAGTAATGGAAGGCTCTTAATAGCATTGCTACATTAACAAACCAAACCTTTCAATGGAAATGGGGATTCCTTCAAGAGAAAACATTGCACTGACAAGGGTGAGATAAACAATAATATTGAACCACACCCTGTATTTGTCCTATTTGTACTTTGGTTTCTGTGAGCTTATCATACTCAGGGCTTATCATTGACTTGAACTACATTTCAAAAGATAATGTTCATTCAGTTCTCATTATTAATGCTTTTTTTTTTTTCATTGTTCTTTTTAGTATTTACAATCTCTAAGTGACGAATTAGTCTGTAAATGAATCACGGACTGATGAACAGACAAATGAACAGACATCTATAATTGTATGTACATATTTAATAAGTATAACAGTGTATATCTTTCAAAAAATACATCAGCAATGGCATGTATATATTCATTGTGTGTAGATCATCATTTTGAACTTGTAATGTCATTATTGTAATAAATGAATGCACAATGATTTTTAAATGCACTTTTCAAAACTTACTATGCTACAAAAATACAGTTACTATACTAAAGTACAGTGCATAGTCTATGAATATAGGACTGTATTCTGAGTTGGCAACTTAAGTCGGTGATGAATTTAAAATTTATGTCAATTTTTACATTAGGAAAGTTACTGGTATTCAGATATTTTCAATAGCATCTAAGCAGTAAGGGATTGAAAATGTGGAAGGAAATGAAGAAGGAAATAATGTTTTTTTTGTTGTTGTTGTTGATGTCATATAACACAATTTAATATAAAAGCAAGAGACCATTTAAAACTGAAAAAATAAGAAGACTAATACAGAGATAAGGTAACACAATGGTGCAGTGTGCCGCATCACAGCCTTCCTGGTTTGCGCTTGAGCTTGGGTTACTTTCTGTACAGAGTTTCACAGGTTCTCCTTATAATTGTGTGGGTTTCCTCCAGGTTCTCTGGTTTCCTCCCACTGTCTGAAAACCTGCAGGTAGGTGGATTGTCTATGCTAGATTTCCCTTGCGAATAAGTCTGTAAATGGTGCCCCGTGATGCTAT